>NW_027530625.1:3431663-3436043 GCF_008692635.1 Crocuta crocuta
CCCACAGCCGCCCAGGTGAGAGGTGAGGCGGCCCACCTGTGCCCAGGCCGCCGCGGCCACCTGCACGGACTGCGGACATTGGTTTCACTGGCCCGGCCTGGGGTCCAGCTCTCTGTGGTCACGTGGGTGCAGACCAACTTGCCCCTGAGCCTTGAGCATCACCTGGGGTGCGGCCTCATCTGTGACCTGGGCACAGCAGAGAGGACACCCAAGTGCCAGGGCACCTGTCTAAAGGTGAGGTGCCCGGAGCGGGCACCCAAGACCCAGAGTACCCATCCTGGAAGTGTGCTGGCTGTGTTGATGAGCACCCCCACAAGGACCCCAGCCTAAGTGAGACAGGGGCTGGGACAAGAGCTATGGCTTAGGACCAGGGGACATCAGACCCCCGGCGACAGGCCCAAGTGAAGAGGGCAGACCTATGAGCATCTTTGTCCTCTTTGTTCCCAACAGGCAACTCTTCCTAAGTTATCAGCCTCTCTTACCACTAAAGATGTGACTCTTCGGTCCCCTGCTTCTCCCCAGTCTCTTCAGCGAGACACAGAGGAAGGCCCCAGGAGGCAAAAGGCAAATAAATGCCTGTTGCCCCTTCTCTGCTCCCCACCCCCACCCAAGAACAGATTTCTGCTGCAAAAGGCAACAGGCCAGCGACTCTTTAGGGGCCTTTGTCTCTGGTGGTTCCTTCTCAGTATAATCTCATTGTACATTTCTCGACAGCTGGCTGGATCTCATCTTGTTTTAACCAGGCCAAAAAAAAAAAAAAAAAAAAAAGCCTTATCAGCTGCACCAGAGAAGCCTTAGAAAAAAGTTAGGGGATAAGTTCTGCAGAAACCTAGACAAACCAAAAAGCTCAGGGTCCTCAGAAGGTTAGTTACAACACACAGGTGACACCTTTCTGACTCCCTGGAAATTGTTGAGGTGCTGTGAGATATTGGGCCATGTAGAGAATATTTAAATGGAGCCTCAGAGAGATGGGGCCTCTGCTGGGACCTCGGCACCAAAACCCATGTGAGGCGGTTGACATGTCAATTACCGATTCATTTGAGCCCAGAATCATCTTCTCTAATCAGCATCTTTCATCCCTTCCTTCCAGCTCTTACTTAGGCCACACTCCTGATTTATGCTGCAGGCATTTTTCCTGCCTGCCTCCTCCCTCTGGCAGGCTCCCCCCTCTTCCAGCTGGAGCCACGCACCATGGCTAAACGCAAGGGCTTTAGGATTAGACGTCAGCTTCATCCTTGGCTTTCCTAATTACTGTGTGTTCTTGGGTAAAGTAATGAACTTTTCTGAGCCTCAGTTTCCTCATCTGTAGAGTGAGGCTCATGATCATAGGTATCTCCTGGGATTATGGTGAGCGGTGAATGAAATATTGCAAGAGAAGCATTGAGTTCTGTGCCTGCCACGGGGCAAGTGGTCAGTAAAAGTTATTGGTTATTATTAAGTGTTCATTGACTTATGAATCAGAAGAGCTTCATGTTTTCTTCTTTAGAGTGCCTTTCTGTTTGTAGTTACTCTTTAGCTCTCCTGAGGGCACTCAGGAAGGGATGGTAGAGTAGGAAGAACACAGGGCTTGGATTTAGAGGTTTGAATTTGAGTCTCAGTTTACCTCCTGCAATCCCGGTTACCCTAGGCAGGTCATGGAACCTCACAGAACCTTTCTGAATTCCAATTTCCTCACACGTAAAAGTGGCTTAGGAATAAAACCTACCCCATAAGGCTGAATGAGTTAATGTATGTGGATGCATGTGGCACTCCAGAGGGTTGCGGGAGTCCTCACTAAATTTAGGTGGACTCCAAAGGCAGACCCTCGTTTTCTGGGTCCATCACTTAGACGATTTGGAGGCGGGAGGGGTTATAAGAAAAAGAACACAAGAATATCTTGCTGTTGTACATTTTACAAAACCACACGGTCATGTGAACACATTGCTGGGTACTTCCTCAGGGCCTTAGAAGGGGTAAAGGGTAGGGGTGGCTGAAGGTTCATTGCTCTCAGTTTCATGGCAGATCGGCTTCTGGGGGCATCAGAATCTAGAAGCCCTGGGCCCCTCCGCCTTAGCAGGTTGGAAGGGCTCCGTGCTTCCCCCTCAAAGAGCGACATCCTTGCCACACTGGAAAATAATGATAGTGTTGGAGCCAAGCATGGGCAATGTCAAAGGTGCTATTATGATGATGAAGATAACAAATGACTACATGGCTGGATGTGGTGGGCTGAGAACACTGTATTTAGTTGGCTGCGGTTGAATGAACAGAATCTCCTTTGCTAGTTGGGTTGGGTTGTGGGAGGGGAGGCCTCGGGTCCTTGAGTGAGCTGCCTCTCCCAGGCTGTTCTCGCGCTCTTGGAGGCCCTCCCTGGCCAGCGTTTTCCTGGCCAACATTTTCTGGCCCCACTGGCTCTTGCTGGCCTTCTGGCCTTCTTGCTGGGCTGCCCTTGGGAATTGTGGTTTCCCTGCATCGTCTGCGCTGTTTGCAATGAGGTTGCCTTTGTCAGACCTCCTCTCCTCTGCTGCTTGGGAGGCAGAGCCGCTGCAGGGCGTACTTGACATTGCCTCCCTTGTTGGGGACATCCTGGGGGCATGTGTTTGGTTTACCTGACATCTTTCTGGTGAGATGTGAAGCTTGTGCTGGTGGAAATGTGAGAGGCCCTGGGCCTGGAGCCCCGGAGTCACGTGCTCCAGCTTCATAGCGCCTGTCTCCCCCAGGACTGAGAACCATCTTGTTGCGCTGTGGTTATAATCCTTCCATATACAGGGGATCTTTCTGTACACACACATGCACACAGACATAGTTGTTGTTTTTAAACAGATATCAGCAAAAGCAAAATACTCAAAAAAATATTCCTCGATCCTTTAGAACGACAGCGGAATAAATGAATTCTTAGCGTGCTAAGTAACCCGAAAATGTTTATGAAAATGCAGATTCCAGGGCCTCATGCCCAGACCTCCAATCGGAATATCTGGGGAAAGGGCCCCAGGATCTGTGTGTTTAGTAAGAAACGTGGAGTTGTGTTTCTGCTTCTGGAAACTTCAAAACCGTAGTCTTGGATGCTGTGTGTTTTTTCTTTTTAATTGTACAACACATATAACAAAATGCACCTTCCTAATCGTTTTCAAGTGTACAAATCAGTGGCATTAAGTACATTCACATTGTTATGCAGCTCATCTCTGGAAGTTTTTCATCTTGCAAAACTCTATACTCATTAAACAGCTTCCCTTTCCTCTCCCCCAGCTTCTGGCAACGACCATTCTACGTTCTGTTTCTATGAATCTGACTAATCTAGGAACATCATACGCGTGGAATTATATAGTATTTGTCTTTCTATGACTGGCTCATTTCACTCCGCAAAATGTCTTCAAGGTTCATTCACGTTGCGGCAGATGTCAGAATTTCTTTCCTCTTTAAGCGGAGTTCTATGCATTGCATGCATATACTGCGTTTTGCTTACCCATTCATCTGTCTGTGGACCCCTGAATTGCTTCTACCTTTAGGCTCTTGTGAATAATGCCATTGGGAATGTGGGTGTACAGAGATCAAGTTTATTTATTTATTTTGAGAGAGAGAGCACAGGTGGGGACGGGCAGAGAGAGAGAGAGAGAGAGAGAGAGAATCCCAAGAATGCTCTGTATCACCAGCACAGAGCCCGATGTGGGGCTCACACTCACGAACCGTGAGATAGTGACCTGAGCCGAAGCCAGAAGCTTAACCAGGTGAGCCACCCAGGTGCCCCTGTTTTTAATTTTTTGAGGAATCACCTTACTGGTTTCCTCAGTGGCTACATTTCCGTTCCCAGCAACCAGTGCACCAGGGTTCCAGTTTTCTGAGTCGTCGCCAACACTAATTTTTAGGCTTTTGATAGTAACCATCCCAGTGGGTATGAGGCTCAGTGTGACTTTGGTTTGCATTCCCCTAATGATTAGTGATGTTGAACATCTTTTCATATGCTTGTTGGCCATTTGGAGATCCCCTTTGGAGAAAGGTCTATTCAAGTCCCTTGCCTGTTTTTCCCGTCAAATATTTGGCTTTTGTTGTTGTCAATTGTGAGAGTTCTGTATAGATTTGGATTTTACCTCCTTATTGGATATGTGATTTGAAAATACTTGCTTCCATTCCGTACGTTGTCTTTTCCACTCTGTTGATTGTTTCTCTTGATCCAAGTTCTATAGGTTCTTTACATGACACAACCCTGTGAAGGAAATATTATCTGTCATTCTAGTTCTGATGGGGAGCAATCTTAGGCCCAGCTCAGCTAATTTGGCTGTGGTCACACAGTTATAAGTGTAGGAGCCGGGATTCAAGCCCAGGTCCCTCTTGAGTCCAGAGCTTGCACCCTGTCCATTGCTCTGCTTTGCTTCTCATTCCCACCCTGAGCTGATACTGTAAGGGCCC
>NW_027530625.1:3436350-3460992 GCF_008692635.1 Crocuta crocuta
TCTCTGCAGGATTTGGGGGAGGTTTGAGAAGCATTCAGTTACAGGAGGGGAAATAGGAACAAAAGACTTTCAAATCCCTTCCTTCCTTCCTGAAGCCTTGCATCATTGGTTAAACCTTAGAAGTAGCAGAGGAACGAGGGCTTTTAACTGTTTGTTTGTTTGTTTGTTTAAGCATTTCAGAAGCTTGTTTCAGCGTCATTCTGCTACCCACAGGTCCCCGAGTGGTCTGTTTGTTCAAGCCGCTGCTGATTCCATGGCTCTTGCCCACAGTACCTTCACTGCCCTGTTCCCCCTCTCTTTCCAGAGGCCAGCTAGAGCTCAGGGTCTTCGCTCACATCTCCCTGACCCACCAGGCAGAAGGAAGTGTCCCCTCATTTGCAATCCCTTTCTTTTGGGATTTTCCCTGGGGCGTGCGAGCTCCGCGGGTGGTGGCCGTGTCTTTTTCATCACTGTACCACCCAGCACAGTGGCACTTCGCCTGGGCTGTGCATCGTCCAGTCCCGGGCCCAGCCCAACCCAATTAAACCAGAACCTGGGGGTTGGCATGGGCAGCTGTGGTTTTTACAACCCCCTTAGGGAGTCTTATGTGCAGCCAGCCTGGAGGCGCCCTGGCCCCTGCCAGGCCCTCATCCAGCTGGCTTGGGCTGAGTCACAACCACTTCTGGAGCTGCTGGGAGCGCTGCAGTCCCGCCTCCTTCCTCTGCCTGTCCCTGGAGGTGTGTGTGTCCTGGGCTCACCCATGCCCAGCGTGGGGCTCTCATCAGAAGGGGCCCGCGGGTCTGCTCTTGTCGTTGCCCTTGCTGCTTTATGTGCCCACCTTAATTCAGTGAAACCCATGGGCAGTTTTGAGAGGATGGTAGGAACTTGATTCATCCATCCATCCACCCTCCCACCCACCCATAGTCCATGTATTGAGCACCCATCGTGAGCTAGGCGCTGGGTGGACGTAACACCTTTGAACAACTAATGTTCTGCTAGGGAAGGTGTACTAAACCTTCTGGGAGGCAAGGCTGTGTGTTTCTGTGTGTGCATACGTGCGTGTGTGCAGCTGTGTGTGCTAAGACCATGTTGTTGGTGAACATCAGGATTCTCAGCAACAGCAGCTGTGTGTATAGGCAATCGGGGAAGGTTTGGGGAGAACAGGAGATGTGACCTAGATTTTGAATGGTGGGGTGGGTGTCAGGGGAAGAGCTAGGTGCTCTTGGCTGACCTGTCTGGGGAGGGAGAAGCTGAGGGACTCATTCTGAGGCTCTTCCCCAGGGATAATTGCCTTCAGGGTTTTGGGTTGTTGTTTTTTTTTCTTCTGTTCATTCATTCATTCATCAAACATCTAGTGAGCACCTGCTGTCTTGTTCAAAGTTCAGATTGTGGACCAGTAGCTGTTTGTCACCTGGAGCTTGTTAGAAATGCAGCTTCCCAGGCCCCATCCTACACTTACTGAATCAGTATCTCTGGGTGTGGGTTCAAGAGTGTCTGTTTTAGCAAACTCTCCAGGTGACTCAGGCTAGAGTTTGAGAATCCTTCCTCCAGAATGTTGGATTTTCAACCATTATCATTGTATCCCCTCCCTCAGTGCTTAGCACAAAGGCCCTCCATGAATGTTTGGGTGCTTCCTGCTGTGTGCCGGGTCCTGCTGGGTACTGGGAGTGTGGGAGGTGCTTCAGGGGGAGGGTGGCATGTTCAGCCAGAATGTATGGTGATGATAGCCAGCAGGACACTAGACACCTACCTCTGAGTCTCAGAAGAAAAGTTTGGGCGGTTGGAGGGAGGTATTTTGGAAGGCACCAGCACACAGGTAGAATGGTTAGATGACCAAATGTCTGAAAGTCAGAGAAGAGGTTGGTAGTGTGGGACATGCCTGGCTGACCTGAAGCCAGCTGTTCTGATGATTCTGGCTTGAGAACTCATTTGCTTGGTGTTGAGGTGACATACCAGCATTTTTATTCTGTAGGCACTGGCCATCGGGTGAGAGTGTGACTGACCTTGTGTCACTCAACAGCAAGAGATCATTTCTCTTGGGTCTTCCTGGGATGGCTTCATTTGTAGAGCCTCTGCCTTCTGTTGGGGGTCCTCACTCTTCCTTCTGTCCAGGGGACAATCGGGCACCAAAACTTGATGGGAATGGGCAGGGCTGACCCTCATTTGTGGGCTGGTTGGAGTGGGGCTCACAGTGTACTGGAGACTGCTCCCTGCCCCCAGCACTGGGCTCCCTGGTTTTGCAGAGTTGGGCGCATAACAGGCAGGGCTTTGGCTACAGCAATGCTGTAGAACTTGACCCCGGATTTATTTTTGGAGAGAGAATTCCGGGATTTAACATTGCACTATATGAGCTGCAGGAACCTGAACCCCAGGCCCCATATCACAGGGTTTGTGGAAAATCTGTTTGGTATACAAACTGTTAATATGAATCTAGGCATAGGTCCCATAGAATGGATAGATTTATACACCAGATTCTTTTATTAGAAGTAACGGGGGCCTTTACTGGGGAAAAGGAAGTACTCGCCATTGTTAGTTTCCCTAGCTGGGAAATTCTTTGCGATCTAGGAGAGCTTAGAAAAATATTTGCCTTAGTTTCCTAATATCTTAACAGCCTTCCCAGTGGCCTGTGCCTTGTTACCACCTGACCATACTCAACAGTGTTGGTCAGGGTGATTTGGCTTCTGACCAGGTAAGTGGTCCAGACCAAAGTGCAGGAGGTACAAGGATGCCATTCTGAGCTTCCACCTCCCAGCCTGTGCACGGTCCTCCAGGAATAGTTCTAAAAGCCGGCCCGCCATTTGCTTGGGTGCTGCATGGACTCAGACCTCAGCCTCTCATCTCCTAAGGAGGTAGGTCTCCGCACCTTAGCTACATGGAGACAGCCCCATTTGTGTATCTGTGTGTGTTTGGTGTGCATTGGTGGAGCCTGGCCATGGCTCCCTCGTGTGGGAAATGGGGCCGTGTCCTTCTGCACCTGCTGAAGAGTTGTTAGCAGCAAGATGCCAGTAATCAGGGGGCAGCAAGGGGGCCTCGGGTCTTATAGACCACCGCTGCCACTGGGAAGCAGGCAAAGAGCCGCCCCACGGTGGGCACAGCAGCAGCTTTTATTGGGAGACGGCCTGCTCTCCGTCTCCACCCTGCTATTGGTCAGGTTCCCATGGCCAGGTGAAATATTTATCCACTTCTCTTCCCCAGCCCTGCAAGCTGGTGGATGTGGGCAGTTTATGTCTTTTGTGCCCTTGACTTTGGATTTCAGGCAAGCTGATTGCGAGGTCATCCTTCTGTAGGGATTTAATTAATCCACTGGTTTTGTCATTTCAATTACAGTAGCCCAGTTTAACCTGCCCCCCCCCCCTTTGAAATTACTCTCCTCAAAAGTTGTGTGCAAGTCATGCCTTCAGCCCTTGGTGCGCTGGTGCGGCTTCTGAGCTGGCCTTCCTCACTGAGGCAGGGAGGCCAAGTCCAGGTTCCCGCTGCACCTCCTTTGATGGCAGCGCCCCAACCCCCCCCTCCAGTTTTTTCCCNTTACTCTCCTCAAAAGTTGTGTGCAAGTCATGCCTTCAGCCCTTGGTGCGCTGGTGCGGCTTCTGAGCTGGCCTTCCTCACTGAGGCAGGGAGGCCAAGTCCAGGTTCCTGCTGCACCTCCTTTGATGGCAGCGCCCCAACCCCCCCTGCAGTTTTTGCCCCCCTGCCGCTAGAAGGGCCTCTGTGGAGAGAAGTCTGAGCTGTTGGTTGGGTTTTTATTTCAGTACAGGAGTTGATAAAACGAGATAAACCCCAGGCTCACAGGGCCGGGGAAATTAAACAGAGATGATATCAAAGTTCCCCTGAGTTTTCAACTGTGATACAGTAGCTTAGTTTTCTCCCAGACTGGGGCCGGGAGGCACGCCTTTGATTCAGAAACAATATTCAGCATCAGTTAAGCCCAGCACTGCTGACTTTTAGGGATTAAGCACACTGTTGTAGTAATTCTTTGATCAGCTACAAGGGAGCAGTGTGCTGTCTGTATGAGAGGCTTTATAGTTAAAGTTCATTTCTCTGTGAACCTGAGATGACAGCATTGCCAAGGTGCTGCAGGGCTGGGCGCCGGGGCCTTCTCCAGGCACTGTTTGCAGCATTGCAGGCAGAAGCGGGAGGCGGATTTTCTCCTACCCAGCCTCGTTGCATTGTATTCATCAGGCACGACATGGAAAAACGAACTCCTCCTGGATTTTCCTCCGGAAAATACACCTCACTCTAACTGATCCCATGTCGCCCCCACATGTACATGCAACACACACACACACACACACACTCACACACACTCTCCTGCCTGGTGGGGAAATCCTCTTGAGGTAGACACAGGAATAGCTGCCCGGGGTAAAGCTCTGTAGCCCTCAGCCTTGGAAATGACATAGCGGAGGCTGGCCACGCACCTGGAGTAAAGACTGGAATGGGGATTGGGGCCAAATGACCTGCGAGGTTACACTGGGAGCACTAGCTCAAGGTCATTGTTGCCACTGCGGGCTCCCTGTGCCCACGTGCAGACAGGACTCCCAGGTGACATCACCACCTGCACTCGTCCCCTGGCATTTACCGAGAACTGACTTAGTTTCAGGTTGGTTCAGTCTTACAGCTCTGAGAAATCTCCGCCTCCGTTGTGTTGTCATCTGAAACACTGGTCAACTTTCGGTTTTCCCTGTAGAGACCTTCCTTGCAGCCACAGCTGGGATGGTAGGAGTTTCCCCAAATTGCTCCCCCACCTCCTCCCGGTTGGCCTCGCGACTTCCAGTTGGTAATGGAGCCCCTGTGTGCTGTCGATTGCGCACGCACGGTGCTATACATCAACCTATTCCCTCCTGTGCAGTGCTCAGATCTCCCTCATTAGGCCTAAATTTACCTCCGTCCTACACAAACATGGCCTTAGCTCATTTTTATTGTTGTAAATTATTTATGAGGGAAATGTTGAATCTTGAAACTGAGGTGTGAGGAAAATTAATCCCATGTTACTTTTATCTTTCTGTACTTTCCTCCCCCTTGCTTCACTTACTGGGCTATGGCTGGAGAAAAGAAGAGCTTTGGCATTTTTAAAGATAATTAGTGTTGAAACTGCTTTCTCAATCAGGTCTCGGATGGGATGTTGGTCTCTGTCGGCACAGTGTCACGGAAAGCAGACCAGACCTGGGAAGGAGGACTAGATGTCCTCTTCCCGTCTGCCAGCTGCCAGGTTCATGGCTTCTGACCACTGTGGGCCTCAGTTTTGTCTTTTCTAAAATAGCGGTCGTAAGACCCAGCTGCCTCCCAGGTTTGGTCTGATCATCAACCGAGGAGGAGCCTGAGACAGCTTTTTGAGAATTGCAAAGCGCTGTACGTATGTAGTAGAGGTGTGTTAGTGTGTTTTGTGTGCAGTTAGAGTTTTGAGATTAGGGGTGGGTCTCCATCTGCTGTGTAGCTGCTGAGGATGAAACCAGGGGGTGCTGCAAGTAGGCCTGGGTATGTTCTGTTTTAGACCCGCATTGCCTCTTGCCAGACAGGTTAATGTTGGTCTTAAACGGCCGGCTCCCCCCTCTCCCCTCTCCGGCAGATCTGCTCTGCAGGCTTGCATTAATGGCCTCCTCTCCCCTCTCAGAGGCCTGGCCTGTGACCCTGGGCGGCTGAGTACTCGGCGGTGCCATCCCTTCTGGCTTGAGGCTCCACACAGCCCGGGAAACGTGGAGTGCTAGTTAATAAATGGCCTTTTGTTAGGAAGGTCAATTGAAGTGACGGTAGAGACGCTGTTAAAAGTAATTTGCAGTCAGAAAATATGTAATTCAGGGCAAGCTGCTTTGAGTGATTGCCTCTGCCATGGATATCTTGGGCGTTTCTCATTAAAAGCTTCCTTTGCTGGTGGTGGGGCTTCCTCCACCGCCGAGCCGGCCGCGGCCCCGCGCCGCGAGGAGTCATTTGTCTGTATTTCACAAAGGCTGCCTTGATCCCCAGGGTACAGCAACTGGGGGGAAAGGGAAGAGGGAGGCGTGCATCCGAGATGCTCTGTGCTCATGCTCTGCTGTCGCATCCTCCCGGCTGCAGGCTGGGCTGGGACCGTGCACGCATGGGCACAGGCCGCCGGCTCCTTTGTCTGCCTCAGCCGGAGGCAGCCCGCAGCCATCTTGGAACCTGCCGCTGGGCTGCCTCCCCGGTGCATTGTGGGAGCGTCGGGCTCCTGGGACGAGATTCCCCACTACCCTTGACCGAGGGTTTCGGGAAGCGAGAGCCGTGGTCTTGGGCGTCCTGATCGGTCGTGGTGACCCGGGGACGGGAATCTATCGGCAAATAAAATCTTTTATATATATTCCCATGTTTGCCTCTTCTCTCTCTCTGTCTTCTCTCTCTCTCTCTCATAGTAGAGGCAGTACTATCTTAATAATAATAATAATAAAAAAACTTACCTCGGATGTTCTTTATTAAATTCACAGCATGATATTTTAGCACTGGCAGAATTTGTACATTCCGTTAATGAGTTGTTAATTGCAAAGCGTTTTGGTAACCAACAGCAGGTACCCATATTTTTCAATCTGCAGCAGTGTTATTTTCGTGCTACCATACTATGGGATTTTCCAAGTGAAGATACTTTTTTGATTAGCATTTGCTTTGGATCAGGCCGGTGCAGATATTTAACTCCAAACCTTCTTTACTGGGGGCATGCGTGTCTACTCATTCAGTAAGTATTTACTTCATGCCTACTGTGTGCGGGAAGCACCAAGCCCTGTGCTTTATATAAACCTGCCTGGTAAATGAAATCTGAAAATACAAAATGTGGCGTGCTGTCCTACCCCCTGCCCTGGGCTCTAGAAGCTTATTTTCAGTAGAATTAAGTAAAGCATAACTTCGTTTAGCTTTTGTCATAAACAGAAGTTGAGAGTGTGGCTGCTGCCAGGCACTTCCTGGCTTTGATTGGAGACTTGTCTCAGTTTCATTGACAGATCTGTTTCTGGAGATGTCTGTGGGCTTTAGGGGACATTGATTACATGGGTAACTTGCATATAGCATTCTGATTGTTCCTATTTAAAAGGCTGCAGTCATTTTTAATAGCCTCTGCCTTTTCTGATTCTAGGCTGAGAACTTAAGAATATTTCTTCTCCCTGCCTGGTTAAGCAGGGTGTTTGGCTTGCTTTAGAAGCGGTAACCAGCTTTGAGACATCTGGTAGACCTACAACCAGTGGGATTTAATTGCTGCAGAAGGAGGTGGAATTTAACTTGCTCTTTTCCACTGCTTGTCCTTTTAAAAGAACTAAAAGTCATTTACATAAGGTGTTACCTCTTTTATTTGCTTTCTGGTGCACTGCCGCTGGAACAGCCCAGACCCAGTGTTCTCTATATTCTACTTGTCTCCTCTGGTCACATCTAGAGGCATTCAGCAGCAGAATAATAATTCCATTTCCCCTCCCTTTCTCCCAAAGTGCCCGGCAAGAATTATGGTCATTGTTAGTGTTTAGCTTTGAGTAAATGCCCACATGACCTGCAGTATTAAACACAACAGAAATGCCTGCCAGCCCTCCCCAGGAATGGCACCTACCACGTTTCTCGCCAGTTATGCTGGACCTGTGTGCCCCAAGCCTGCCAGTCTCGTCTGCTTTTTCTTGAGTGCCTACGGTGTGCCAGGGACCCCTTCGGGCCCTTCATTTAATGACTCCCTTAGGTCTCATGGCAGCTCTGTGACTGTCGGTAGCATGACCTCTTGGCTTCCTCAGAGTCACCCGCCAGTAAGCCGTGGAGCCTGGATGTGAATGCCATTCCTTTGCCTCTGTGCCCAGGACACTTTCTTCATGTGTCTGGAAGTCCTGCTTGCTCAGCAGCCCCCCCTTGGTTGTAATAGAGGCTGTGGATTGGGAAGCTTGCGCCTCCCCAAGGAGATAATGTACAGGAGAGAAGCAAACAGTGCTGTTAGATTCAGCTGCGTCTGATTTCTCCTCAGAGAAGCTACTGGCATCTGTTCAGAAGTCAGACAGCTTGTCAAGAGAGTCAAGAGTGGTTTGCTTTTGGGTTGGAGTAAAAGTCACTTCTCCAAGCCGAGACGGGCCCTCATCAACTCTGTTAGCCCAGAGTTCAGAGCCAACTTGAGAAGATCAGGGGTCAGAGATGACTTGAGTTCTTGATCTGAGGAAAGGGTCAGGTAAGGTCAGCAAGGCTCCTGTAGCTGGTTCAGGTAGACAGAGCTTAGCTCAGGATATTTGCCCCAAGATTCTGGTTCTAAGTGTTTGAGACTTTGTATTGTTCACTTTAAGCGGTCAGTTTGAATTTTGTGCTTTCTTTTTCCTTTTTGGAACTAGGACCAGTCCACCATGCCTGAAGTCAAAGACCTTTCCGAAGCTTTGCCAGAGACACCGATGGATCCCATCACGGGAGTGGGGGTCGTGGCTTCTCGGAACCGAGCCCCAACAGGCTATGATGTAGTAAGTCAAGATCCACTGATTCCACCATGTTTACCTCCTGTGTTCATGCCCCTCCAAACCTTGTGTGTAAATGTGCTTCTTCCCTCTAGGAGCTTAAACAGGAAGGGAGAGCATCGCCAGTTGGAAGGTGGGGGGGGGGAGGGGGGGTTTTGGTTTGNGTCCAAGAACCTGCGTCCATCTGGGCTGTTTCCTGACCGATATCACTTGAAATTTGTGATGGTCGTTTTCACCTTCAGTAAACCTAAAGGGCTGGCCCATTGATTTCTAAAGTCACTTCTAGTTGTGACATTTCATGGAGAGGATCCGAGAGTCTGAAAGTTCCTTGGTGGTTGGCATAGATGGTCCCACACATATAAACATCATCAGTGTATTGCCCTATGTTTGTATAGCTCTTTACAGTTTACAGAGCAGTTGCCTACCTGGGAACTTATTTGGTGGTCACAGTCCCCTGGATGACTAGGGGACAAGTAGTTTTATCTCCACTTGGCTGATTAAGAAAACCCAGGCTGTGATAAGGGAAGTGACAGAGTCCCAGCCCTTGGGAGTGGTGAATCAGGACCAGACCCCCTTCCAAGTCCAGTGCTCTGACTGATCACACCAGTACAGGTTAGCAGAGAACTTGCTATACTTTTCAGCAGGTGTCTGTGGTGGTGTCCAGTAGATGGCTAGAATTGGCTATTTTGCTGTTTCATTACGTAAATTGTGATTTGGGTGGAGCTTAAAAAGTGCTGAGTAACATTAGGAGGGTTTTGTTAACATCGGCTGTGGTCATATGTTCTGGGATTCTAAGGTGGTCATATTTTCAGTTTCCTTATTTTGTTTAAGACAGCATTTTATTCTTGTTTATTGAAAGTGTGCCATGGGGCACCTGGGTGGCTCAGTTGGTTAAGCGTCTGACTTAGGCTCAGGTCATGATCTTGTGGTCTGTGAGTTCGAGCCCCATGTCAGGCTCTTTATTGACAGCTCGGAGCCTGGAGCCTGCTTCGGATTCTGTGTCCCTCTCTCTCTGACCCTTCTCTGCCTATGCTGCCTCTCTCCCTTTCTCAGAAATAAATAAAAATTTAAAAAATAATAAAAAGAGAGAGAGCGTGCACCAAGAATACATAAGAATAAAAGATTATGGGTCTCATTAGCCACCACTGAAAACCTGCCACCATGATTATATTAGCATCTGATGTCCCAGGGGTAGGAGGGATACAATAGTCTGGTTCAGAAGAAGCCGTAAGGGATGCTTTCTTAGCCTTGACACTATTGACATTTGGGGCCAGATAATCAAAGAATTCAGCGTTGTGGGACTGTCCTGTGCCATGTAAATAGGAATCTTAGCAGCATGCCTGGCCTCTACCTACTAGATGCCAGTAGCATGCCCTTCCCCCCCCCGCCCCAGTTGTGACCAAAACTGTGACCAGACATCACCAGTGTCCCCGGGTAGAAGGGATAGAGGCCCAAAGCAAGCCCTGTTGGGGACACCGCAGTATATACTGGGTCAGCCAGCGCTGGGTCCTGAGCAAGGAAGCAGCAGCCCGTTAAAATGCTCCACATCACTTTCCCCACTGTTTGAAAGCTTATAAACATTTTAAAAGTGAAAGGGCTAGGGAATCTTTCCTGACAAAGATTTGAGTCTTACCTGCTGTCTGACTTCAAAGCACTGTTTGAATGTATAACTTGCCATTAAATAGAATCATTAGATATGGCTCTGTGCCACAAAACTCTTGGGAAGCTAATAAAAATGTTCCTGATTTGAGAAGCCAAAGTGTCTTTTGATGAATTAGATATGAAGCAGCAAGTCATGAATCAGGGCAGGGGCTCAGGCTTGCGGTCTCTGGGGGGACGGGCGCGGGGGTCGCTCTCCTGGGAGGGCTCCTGCGGGGGGCTCACCCCCAGGCCATGGGTCTCCGCGTCTTCCTGCTACTCTCCTCTGCTGATCTGTGTCTCTAACATTCGGCTTGTACCTTTGGGGTCATCTTGAAAGTGTGGCTAGTGGGTGGCGGATGGCCTTTGGTAGTCTGGTTTTCTGGAAGTCTTGGGAAGTCTGACAGGAGCAGAATCTATCCCTATCATTTTCTCCTAACATCTAGCTCAGGGCAGAAGAGCGCAGTGTCAAATGAGTAAAATTAATAAGCACATTTCATGATTATGCTGTACCACGCATTATAGTGAAAGGTGAGCAGGGCAAGAGGCTCCCCGGGGTCAGCCTGGCAATTACCCAGCCTCCGCACGCGGAGATGGAGAGTGTCCGAGCTCCCTCTGAAAGCCCTTCCAGGGAGAGGGGTGGGAGTCATCTCTGTGTACTGACCACTGGATTGTTCTCAGGTAAGATCTCGTTCTCTAGAGGTCCGACCCCGAGTTCAAGGGGAATGGGGGGAGGCCGGGCAGAAGAGAGGCCCTTCCCATTCCTTTCATCCAGAGTTTCATAGAAAGTCAACCCCCAGACCGAAATAGAAGGTGTTTTATGGCTGCGGGTTCTGAGATGCTTAGACGGAACGGCAGTGGCAGTGGCTGAGGAAACCTTGCCACTGTGGCGAGACCCCTCTCTGTCTGTCACATCCGCTGCAGGATTAATCCCTCCTGTGCAGAGTATGTTAAGTACAGTGACCACTCGGCCCCGAGAGTTGGCATGGAGGGACTGCGACCTCAGGTAGCACGAGCCCTTTAGAGCGAGCACAGGCCTTGTGGCTTGCTTGAAGTAAAAGATGCCGCACGTACATTTATAAAAATTTAATTTTCTAACTTCTCTTTCCTCCAGGTCAGGGGAAGCTTCTTAGGCTAAGGGGCTGGGGATTATTTGCGAAGCTTCGCAATTTATTGTCCGTGTTTCTGTAGTCCTCTTTGAAATAGCTTGTGCTTTCTGTTCCACGGCCACACTCTCAGGTCTTAGAGCGACCGGTGAGGATGTTCCCTGGCGTCAGAGGGCGGGTGGGTTGTGTGTGTGACGCCACAGCGCCCGTGTGCCGACTCTGTGTTGCAGATGCCTGGCATTTGCTGAAGGTGGTGCGTGCTGTTGTGTCATCCGTGGTGAAGATGGTACGTGCTGTTGTGTCATCCGTGGGTGCTCAGTTTTCAGTGACTCGTGATGTCATAGGAGCCCTTGGTGCTAAAACTCTCCTGTGCAGAATCGACCTTTGATTCCCAAGTCAGTCTGGGGGGTGGCAACATCTGAGGACGTCAGGCCGGCCGTCACTGGTGACCACTGCAGGTGTATTTCCCATGCATTTCCAGAGAAATACAGCCTAATACGTCCTGTCCTGCCTTTTACTTACGTTCTTTTGCCTTTCCAAACGAGTGTTTACGACTCAGAGACTAACGCCTCAACACTGTTATTTATGGGACGATTCTTTCCAAAATGGAAATCGCTTCCTTTGATAATATGATTTCTGCTAATATGCTTTCATATGGTAATGTACTGCTTTGGCAAAAACTAACAGGACGAAAAGTCAACAATACAGAGAAAGAATAATCAAACACCCTAGAGTGTTTTTATTTATTTTAATTTTTTTGAGAGAGAGAGCAAGTGAGCAAGAGGGGCAGAGGGAGAGAGAGGGAAGGGGGGGCAGAGAGAGAGAGAGAGAGAGAGAGAGAGAGAGAATCTTAAGCAGGCTCCACGCCCAGCATAGAGCCCAACCTGGAGCTCGATCCCACGACCCTGGGATCATGACCTGAGCCAAAATCAAGAGTTGGATGCTCAACCTACTGAGCTACTCAGGCGCCCCTAGGGTGTTTAATTTAAATTGTTTATTTGTCCAACCTATTTTGTAAGCAAACACTATGTGTTAGCTAGGAACTGGGGATATACTGGTGAGTAAAAATATCTAGGGTTCCTGCCGTCACAAAGCTTGCAGTCCAGAGGGAGAGGAAGACAATCAAATGACCACACATGAGTTCTGACAGCATGAACCTGCTTCAGCTTACTTCTAGAAATCCTTCCCTTTCTTCTCTGCCCTGACACCTGCCAGTCCCCCAGCTTTTTCTGAGCCCCTCCCAGGGCGCCACCTCAAGTGTGCTCAGGGTTCTTAGCTCTGGCTCTCTTCCCTGCCACCACACTGTGCCATTTTGGCTGGTGACACATGTGCGGTTGCCCTTGGCTGGGTACATACGGCTCCCTGCTAACCTGTCAGTCAGTGACTGCTCCCACCTCCTGGCCTGAGTCGGGCCGGACGTATGCCTTCTTCTTAGTGACCTGCCATGGCTTCGTATAGAACAGCTGAGATTGGAATCACTTTTTTTTTCTAAGTTTATTTATTTATTTTGAGAGAGAGCAAGAAAAAGCAGGAGAGGCCAGAGAGAGAGGGAATGAGAGAGAGAGAATCCCAACAGGCTCCGCACTGTGAGCGCAGAGCCAAAATTGGGATTTGAACTCATGAACCATGAGGTCATGACCTGAGCCAAAATCAAGAGTCAGACGCTTAACGGACTGAGCCACCCACGTGCCCCCAGAGTCACTTTTAATGAGACTTAGCTGGAACTGTGGGGGTAAGGAGAGTGAGAGAGTAAAACTCAGAGAATATGGACGCCTGCTCCTGAGGCCCAGTGTCCTTTGACCCCTACTTGCCCAGACTCTGCTTTCATTTTGCCTACCTCAGAACAGCGTTTAGGGTTGAGTCCCAGCCTCAGAGAAAGTAGAAGATACTTTTCTTTTTCCTTGTGGTGATCTAAGACCGCCTCCATTCTCTTCTGAAAACCTTCACCCTACACATGAGAGTCTCTGTGGTACGGTGACCCCAAAGTGATGGATTAGCCCCTTGCTAAGTGAGTATTTCCAGATGTCCAGGTGGAGGAATCTCAAAACTTGTGAGATTTAATCTCACAAAGGTCCTCTCAATCTCCCGGAGGACCCCACACCCCAGATTCCCGATGCACTGGGTCTGGGGCAGGGCCTGAGAATTTCATTTTGACCAATTCCCAGGTGATGTTGATGCTGCTGGTCCAGGGGCCACACTTTGAGAACCACTGACCTAAACCAAGTCATTCTTTTTATTTAAAAAAAATTTTTTTTGAGAGAGAAAGAGAAAGAGAAGGAGGGGACATAGAGAGAGGGAGACACAGAATCCCAAGCAGGCTCCAGGCTCCGAGCTGTCAGCACAGAGCCCGACACGGGGCTCGAACTCACAGACTGTGAGATCATGACCTGAACCGAAGTCGGCCACTTAACCAACCGAGCCTCCCAGGTGCCCCTAAATCAAGTCATTCTTAAATAGTCTCTACATGTGGCCACCACACATGTACCTCAGGGACGGCTGTGCTAACTTTTTCTGCTGTCATTCAGCCTTTCCTGATTGAGAGTTCTGGAATTCTCTGAGGATGTGTGTGTATGTGGGATTTTTAAAAAATATATTTTAAAAATATAAAATGATATTATTGATATTCTCCCAACTTAAAAAAAATAGTATATTGTGGGCATAGATATCTATCAATCGATGTAGGCATATCTCATCCTTTTAATGATGAGTATTGTATTATCTGGCTATGCCAACATTTGGCTAATCCCACATTGAAGGTCACTTTAGTTTGTTTCCCATTTTTGTTTGTAATATGCTAAACAAAGTCTTTGTATATGTACCTTGCTGTGGCTGTCCAATTAGCTCCCTAGAATAATTCCATAGGTTGGAATTACTGGGTCAGGATATTCACATTTTAAGTTGATTCACATTACTGATTGCCTTTCAGAAAGGTTGTGACATTCTGCCAGTTTTTATTCTCATTAAGGTGAATGTGAGTAAAATGAATGGGGGGGGGTATGCAGAGGAATGAATGGACTCAGTCTCCCCCTCCCCCAGGCTCTGTGCCCAACTTCCGTGGTACTGGGCCTTCTCACAGGGCACACCTCCAGGAGGGAGGGCCTAGTGCCACCTGTGGATCCTGTCCCAAGAGGTCTGTCATCCTTGAGAGGCAGACTCCGTACAGGACAAAAATCCAGCTTTAATCTGGCGCACATGNAGAGGGCCTAGTGCCACCTGTGGATCCTGTCCCCAAGAGGTCTGTCATCCCTGAGAGGCAGACTCCGTACAGGACAAAAATCCAGCTTTAATCTGGCGCACATGATTTCAGTACGTCTTCCAAGTCTCACGTCCTTCTAGTCCCTTGTTCTCTGGACTCACTGAACCTCTCAGGTCCTCGTATTTGCAAGAAGCAGAAACTTTATAGCTTCGTACCTCTGAGTCTACTCTTCCTCATAATTCCAGAATTCCTATACCTCTCCCCCCTTTCTGGGGTAAAATCTGACTTCTCCTTCAAAACCTCGTTTGAGTAGCTCCTTAATGAAACCACCTGATATCACTCATTCGCTTATTTATTCACGTGTTGGCTTCACGAACACTGTCGCTGTGGGTCACCTGCTGTTGTGCAAGGCCCTGGGAATCCCAGGTCTGGTGAAAGGTGAGAGAGGTGAGCCTGGGAGGGTGGGTGAGGCCGGATCTCAGCACAAAGGGAGCTGCCTGTTATCCTGAGAGCGGTGGGGGCGTCAAAGCGCTTCCGGAGGGAGAGAGTCTTAGATTTGCGTTTTCGCAAGGTCACTTGGCGTGTGCAGCAAGGGGAATGATTGGAAGATGTAGGTACCAGGGCAGGAGGGTGGGTCTGGACGCCGTGTGCTAGCGCAGGGCGGGGTGCAGGTGGAGAAAGGTGATTGGCTCAGTTTTGGGGACGCTGAGTGAAGTGCTTATGTGACGTCCAGGCGGAGCTGTCGAGGAGCCCGAGGTCTGCAGGTCTAGTGTGGGGTCTGGGGGTCGTCATCACATAGCAGAGACCACAGTGTTCCTGGGAGGTGGTCCTGTCACATCAGGGTCCCTAAGTTACCGCTGAGCACTGGGTGTGAAGGGGCCCCTGCAGAGGGGACCGGGGCTGAGCGTCCAGAGAAGTAGGTGACCATTAGTAAGAGACTGAAGGGAAAATGAGTCTTTCTGGAAGAAGGGTAACTTTCACAGTTGCCTAAAGGGTAAGTAAACTCAAGCCGAAAGGTGTCTGTTGAGTTAATACGAGGAAGGTGATTGTAGACTCAGCAGCAAGACTGGAGGGGACCCGAAGAGCCCACCTGAAGTGGGAGGGGACCTGGAAGGCAGGGAGGGAGAGGGAGGTGGCAACTGGAGGGTGACATGGGGTCGGGAGTCTTTTTTCCCTTGTTTACAGGTGGGAGTGTGTGTGAGCACGCTGCCCATGGGAAGGAACCGGGGGAGAGGGGGTGTCTGAGGAAGCACAGCCCACAAGGGGCAGAGGACTCGGCATTCAGGGCCCACCGGAGAAGAGCCAGAAAGGGATGCTTGCATGACTGCTGCTCCCTCCAGGCACCATGAGCTGGGAAGCTGGCCTTGGTCACGGTCACGAGCGTGGGCCTCTTGGGCAGACCTGGGCCGCTTGTGCCTTAAGCCTGCACTTCCTCTGTCCCCTTTCTCCAGCACAGGTGCTTACTTCTGAAACTAATTAGACAACAAAACCTTTCTTAAAAACTGTTGGACCTGAATAATTTATATATGCCCTAAATGTATGTGGGATTTGCTAAATAATTAGAAGTTTCAAATGCTTGAACTGTCAAACGTGAGTGGTGCTTGGGGGCCTAAGCGAGACTGACTCCCCTCTGGGCCAGTGGACTGTGTCGAGGGGGCACAGAGAAGGGTGAGTTTAAGGCCCTATGCCTGCAAATGAGGTCCCACTTAGCACAGCGGTAGAAGAAAAAAGTAATCCGTTGAATGCTGGAACAGGTTTCAATAAGCTAGTCTTTGTATATAGCACCCAAGGAATTCTTAAAAAGTCACATGAAAAGCACGTGAAGACACTAACAATATCTTATTAGAAACCTATGGTGAGGACCCTGGGTGGCTCAGTCGGCTGACCATGTGACTCTTGGTTTCGGCTCAGGTCATAATCTCACCATTCATGAGATCAAGCCCCGTGTTGGGCTCTGTGCTGCGAATGTGGAGCCTGCTTGGGAATCTCACTCGCCCTCTCCCTCTCTCTTCCCCTCCTCTCTCTCTCTCAAAATAAATAAACATTGGGGGAAAAAAAAAGAAACATGGGGGACATCAAGTGGGAAATGTGGGGTGTAGTCATGTGTCTAGTCTGATCCCAGCCAACACACAGCCCTCCGGAAATCTGAGGTGCTACTTGTGACCAGAAAGCAGTCTCGTGATCAGAGCCCACGGCCTCGAGGAGCTGCCCCCGCCCCCCACCGCTCCCCCAAGCTCTGTCTGCCTCCACAGAGCAAAAGCAGAAGCAAGGGACAACAGCTTCTTCCGGCCGCCTCCAGTCCCCTCCCCAGCGCCCTACTGCCCTGCCGTCCGTAGCGGAAACCACCGCGGGCCGAGACCCGCCTCACACATGGGTTTATTTTCAGAACCAGAGCTTGTTTTGAGAAAAGCACCAGGTGTTCCTCCCTTTTGTGAGAAAATACATTAGATGGAGAATTACTGAAAACACGAATAGTGGTTTTATGACCGGCCCCTGAGCCGGTTTCCTGTGGCTTGGATTAGCCAACTTCTTGCAACGCTGGCCTCTTCCCTGCTTGTTGGCCTGTGCCCCGCAGAGCCCTGCTGGCCTCGGACATCCAGGAGGTGTGCTTCTTGCACACCTCCTCTGCTGTTAGGATGAGCCTAGCAGAAGTAGTGGCTCAGGGGCGCCTGGGTGGCTCAGTCTGTTAAAGTGTCCGACTCTTGGTTTCGGCTTAGGTCATGATCTCACGGTTCAGGAGTTCGAGCCTCACATCCGGCTCTGTGCTGATGGCACGAGCCTGCTTGGGATTCTCTCTCTCTCCCTTTCTCTCTCTCTCTCTGTCCTTCCCCAGCTCATGCTCTCTCTTTCTCTCTCAAACAAACAAACAAAAAAAAAAAGGAAAAAAGACATGGTAGCTTGAATTGTCTGCTTCTAGACTTCCATCCCACCAACTCTTTATTTGGGCTCTGACCCAAAGACTTTCTTCTCACTAATGACTTTCTGCGTAGCTGGTTCATCTGGACGGTGGAGAGGACTTGACAGTGTGGCGTTCTCGTGCTTCCTCTCGTTCGCTCACCTTCCTATTCATGCTTAGAAGGGCTTCTGACAAAGAAACCCCAGTTAGTTGGGTTAATGGAAAAGGGGGACTTCCTTTAATTTTTCCTTTTTTAAAATTTCAGTTCAGCTTTTTATTTGGAGATCACTGTAGATTCACATGCAGATGTAACAAGTAATACAGACCGATCCTGTTTTTATTCATGTTCCCCCAATAGTAACATCTTGCAAGTTCAAATACCACATCCTAACCAGGATAATGACCCTGAAACTGTCAAAACGCAGAACATCTCTGTTTTCAGATGGACGTGGGGTTTTATTTTTACCCTGGTGTGATGAGGCCAAAAGATCAGGAGACAAGTGCCATTGGACAGGTAGTTTGTTATATTCCCGGCTCCCGGGAGATGGGGACAGGCCGTGCCCTGCAGGGCCACACAGGGAGCCCCAGCAAAGGGCAGGAGGCAGAGGGAGGAAGCACAGAGGGGAGCCTTTATTGTGGTTTCTGTGTGGAAAGGCAAAGCAAGTCAGATAAAAGACTTAGGACCGGCTGGTAGAAATAATTTCAGTGGGCTCAAGGCTAGTCAGTGGTCAGACACCTGGCCCTGGGGTGATTTGGGGAACAGTCAAGGCGACTGATAAAAGGAGTTGGTTGGGGATGTAGACTCAGGGTTGGTTGGTTTGCATATAAACACTGCGCTCATAGGCAAGTTGTGTACGATCTCTAGCATTAACCAACCTCTTCCTTATCCACTGGCAACCGCTCATTTGTTCTGCATTTCTATAATTTTGTCGTCTCAGGAGCATCCTATCAATGGAATCATATAGCATGTAACCTTTTGAGACGGGCTTTTTTATTGTTGTTTTTCAAAAATTCAGCATAAATCTCTAGAGATTCATCTCTTGACACTTTTTATAGCCAAATAGCATTAATTGGCGTGGCTGCACCACAATTTATTCAACTGTTTACCTATTGAAGGACGTCTTGGTTGTTTCCAGTTTGGAGCTATTATGAAGAAAGCTGCTGTAAATACTTGTGTACACGGTTTTATGTTAGCATAGGCTCTCATTCCTCTGGGATAAAGGTCCAGGAGTGCAGCCACTGGTCGTATCATAGTTGTGTGTTTAGCTTTTTTTTAATTTTTAATGTTTTATTTATTTTTGAGAGAGAGAGAGAGACAGTGGGAGCAGGGGAGGGTCAGAGAGAGAGAGGGAGACACAGAATTAGAAGCAGGCTCCAGGCTCTGAGCTAGCTGTCAGCACAGAGTCTGATGCAGGGCTTGAACCCACGAACCGTGAGATCATGACCTGATCCGAAGTTGGACGTTTATCCGACTGAGCCACCCAGGCGCCCCTCGTATTTAGCTTTTTTAAGAAAATGCTAAATTCTTTTCCTGCGTGACTGTAACTTTTTACATTCCCGCTGGCAATGTATAAACGATCCAGTCTCTCTACATCCTTCCCAACATTTATTATTGTCCATTTTTTTTTTGTAATCGACATTCCGATAGGTGTGTAGTGGTAAGTCACTTGGTTTTAATTTGTATTACTCTTATGGCTAATGATGTCAGACACCTTTGCACTTATTTGCCATGTCTGTATCTTCCGTGAAACGTCACTTCACTGCTTACTCCTTTCCTAATTGGATTGTTCAGGGTTTTTACTGTTTTAAGAGTCTGTGTGTATTCTAGGTACGAGTCTTTTGTTGATTACATGGTTTGGGAAAACTTTCTTCTGGTCCATACTTATCTTTTTATGTTAACAGGGTCTTCCACGAGCAAAAGTTTTAAATTTTGACAGAGTCCCACTTACCAGTTTTTGCATTTATCAGTCATGTTTTTGGTGTCAAGTCTAAGAACTCTTAGCCTGGCCTTCGATCCTGAAGATTTTCTCTGATTTTATTTTTTCCCTACAAGATGTGTAGTTTTACATTTAGGTCTGTGATACATTTTGACTTAGATTCTGTACCCGGTGTGGACTTAGGTCTGAGTCCTCACTGCTAGAGATGAGCGGCTGCTCCAGTACTGTTTGTTGGAGAAGCAACCTTTCCTTCCCTTTTGAATTGCTTTTGAGCCTTTAGAAAAAATCAATTGGGCATATTTGTGTGGCTCTCTCTTAGGTTCCATTGTGTGTGTCTAGCCCTCTGCCAGTACCGCTCAGTATTGATCACTGCAGCTCTGTCATATGTCTATAAATTGGGTAGAATGATTCCTCCCACTTGATTCTTATTTTTAAAAATTGTTTCAGCTATTCAAGTCCTTTGTCTTCCCATATAAATTCTAGCATAATCTTGCCCATATCTAGAAAACATATGCTGGGATTTAGATGGGAACTAACATTTAAAAGGAGTTCTGACCCAATTCCAACATGGGGGGAGGGCTGGTTCTCCACACCAAAAACAAACAGTTCACAGACACCAGCTGCTGGCGTATCACAGTTCAACTGTGACACTACCTGCCCAGTGATAGCATCAGATCCTGCTTCAAATGACCACATTTTACTTATGAGATCACCAGTTATGAAAGAATATAACCCGGGGGTGCCTGGGTGGCTCAGTCCGTTAAGTGTCCCGACTTCAGCTCAGGTCATGATCTCATGTGTGCGTTGGAGCCCTGCATCCGGCTCACTGCTTTCAGCACAGAGCCCGCCTTGGATCTTCTGTCCCCTCTCTCTCTGTCCCTCCCCCACTCCTGCTCATGCTCGTTCTCTCTCTCTCAAATAAATAAAACATTAAAAAAAAAAAAAAAGGATATAACCCAGGAACAGCCAGATGGAAGAGAGGCCTAGGCCAAGGTGCAGGGAGAGGGCGTGGGGCTTCTGTGATCTTTCTTCCAGGGCACGATTCTCCCCACATCTCCACGTGCTCACCAACTTGGAAGCTCTCCAATCCCCATCCCTTTGGATTTTTGTGGAGGCTTCATTCCATAGGCACAATTGATTAATCATTGGTCGTTGCTGATTGGTGCAAACTCCAGCTTCTCTTCCCTCTCCAGAATCAAGGAGTGGGACTGAAAGTTCCAACCTTTTATTCATGGTTGGTTCCCTGGGCAGCCCCGATTCTTAGGTGCTTCTCAAGTTACCTGACTAATATAAACCCAGTTGTGGTAGAAAGGGGCTTGTTATAAATAGTAAGCCACCTCATTGACCTTTATGGCTCTGAAACAATTTCAGGAACTGAGGGCGAGAGACCAAATACTATCACAAAAGATGTTCTCATTACCTTTATTGCTCAGGAAATTCCAAGGGTCTTGGGGAGCTATAAACTAGGAACCATGAGTGAAGACCAAATATGTATGTCTTATTTTTTTTTAATGTATGTTTATATTTTGAGAGAGAGAGAGCAAGCATGAGTAGGGGAGGGCCAAAGGATCCAAAGCAGGCTCTGTGCTGACAGCAAAGAGCCTGACACTGAGCTTGAACCCACAAACCCTGAGATCACCACCTGAGCCAAAGTCGGATGGCTAGCTGACTGAACCATCCAGGCACACTACCGGCTATATGTTTCTTATAAATCACGGTGTCAAGGAGCACCTGGGTGCTTCAGTCACTTAAGTGTCCGGTTTCAGCTCAGGTCATGATCTCATGGTTTTAGAGTTTGAGCCCTGCATTGGGCTCTGTGCTGACAGCTTGGAGCCTGGAGCCTGCTTTGAATCCTGTGGCAGGCGCTCTCTCGCTCTCTCTCTCTCAAAAATAAGTAAACATTAGAAAATTTTAAATTACGATGTCACAATATTAAATCTGTATATCTGTATATCACAATTTAAATCTGTATATATATTAAACTATACATCTATATATCAATATTAAATCTGTATATTTGAGGAGATTTGCATCTTTATTATGTTGAGTTTCCCAATTCATTAGCATAATATTCCCTCCATTTATTTAGCCTTCTTATTACATTTACCAGCATTTTTTAGGTTTCAGCAGACAAGCTGTATACTTGTTTGGTATAATTAAATTAAACCTCCATACTTCAATTTTGAATAATTGTAAATGGAATTGTATTTTTATCATTTTATTTATTTATTTTCAAGTTTATTTATTTGAGATAGAGAGAGAATGAGAGAGAGGAGAGAGAGGGAGAGAATGAGCAGGGGAACAGGTAGAGAAAGAGAGAAAAAAATCCCAAGCCGACTTTACACTGTCAGTGTAGAGCCTGACATGGAGCTCAAACTCATGAACCATGAGATCATGACCTGAGCCAAAATCAACAGTCAGACGCTTAACTTACTGAGCCACCCAGGTGCCCTGTATTTTTAGTTTTGATGTCTGTGTGTTCATTGCTATTGTATAGAAATAGAATTGATTTTTGTATGGTTATCTTTGCCTAACTCACTATTGTATGTTTATCATTACTGAACTTTGAGACCTTGCAGAACTTACTTAGTGTATATTCCTTGGGATTTTGTGTAGACCATCAGATCAGTTTTTCTTCCTTTTTAACCCGTATTCCTTTTACTTCCTTTTCTTGCCTTATTGCAATGGCTAGAACTTCAAGCACTGTGTTGCATAGAAGTGGTGAGAGTAGGACATCCTTGCCTTATTCCTGATCATAAGAGGAAAGCATTCAGTCTTCTACCATTAAGTATAATATTAGTTCTAAGTTTCTTTCTTTCTTTCTTTCTTTCTTTTTTTTTTTGGTCTGTTTATTTAGTTTAGAGAGACAGTGCGAGTGGGAGGGGGGAGAGAGAGAGAGAATCCCAAACAGGCTTTGTGGTATCAGCACATAGCCCCATGTGAAGCTTGAACTCCTGAAACCATGAGATCAAGACCTGAGCCAAAATCAAAAGTCAGACACTTAACCGACTGAGCCACCCAGGAGCCCCACTGTAGGTTTCTTTATAGATGCTTTTTATCAAGTTGAAGAAGGTTCCTTCTATTCCTGTTTTTTTCTGAGAATTTTAATGGCGAATGGTTGTTAAATATTGTTAGATGCCTTCTCTGCATTCATTGATACAAGCATGTGTTTCTTTCTTTAGGCTGTTAATGTATTACAGTGATTGATTTTTGAATAATGAACCAGCTTTGCAAACCTTGAGTAGATTCTACTTAGTTTTGGTGTACAATTCTTTTTATTTATTGCTGAATTATTTTTGCTAGCATTTTGTTAAAAATTTTTATATCTGTATTCATGAGAGATATTGATCTGATATCGTGATATTGATTTTCTTTTTGGTACTGTTTCTATCTGGTTTGGCATTACTAGATTCACAAAATTAATTGGGAAGGGTTTCCTCCTGTTTTCTGGAAAGGATTGTGTAGAATTGGTGTTAATAAAATGTTAGGTAGGATTTTAATGTTAGGCAGAACTCTAATGAGATAGTCTGGACCTGGACATTTACTTTTTGTAAGTTCTAAAATGATGAATTCAGTATCCTTACTAGTTATAGGGCTATTTGAATAATTTATTTCATATTGGGTAAGTTGTGGTGATTTATGTTTTTTGAGGAATTGATCCATTTCATCTAAGTTGTCAAATTTATGAATGTAGAATTGTTCATAGCATTCCATTATTATCCTTTTGATGTCTGCAAAGTCTGTAATAGTACTCTCCATTTATATTGGTAATTTGTGTCTTCCTTCTTTTTTCTTTGTTAGTCTTCCTAGAATTTTGCCAATTTTATTAACCTTTTAAAAAGTCCAGCTCTTTGTTTCATTGGTTTGTCTCTATATTTGTCTTTTCAATTTTATTGATTTCTGCTTTTGTCTTCATTATTTCCTTACTTTGCTCACTGTAGGTTTGTTTTGCTCTTTTTCTAGGTTCTGGAGGAAGGATCTTGGATTATTGATTTGAGACTTCTCTTCATTTCTCATGTTTGCATTTAGTTCTGTGAATTTCCCAACTCAATAATGCTTTAGCTATATCCCACAAATTTTCATATATATATTTTTTAAAATTTTCATTCTGTTCAATGTATTTTTTAATTTCCCTTTAAATTCTTTTACCCATGGGTTATTTAGAATTGTGTTATTTAGCTTACCAGTGTTTAATGAGTTTCCTGGAATTTTTCTGTTACTGATTTCTAGTTTCATTTGATTGTGATTGGAGAACACACCCTGTATTTCAGTTATTTTAAATTTGTTGAGGTTTGTTTTATATATAGCCCATGAAATAAATGGTCTATTTGGGCATACATTCCATGATCACTTGAAAAGACTGTGTATCTGTTACTGAGAGGCATTTTCTTTAAAAGAGGATTATCACTCTTGGTTGATAGTATTGTTGTGTTCTTCTGTATCCTTGCTGATTTTCTGTCTAGTTATTCCATCAATTTTTGAGATAAGGGTGTTGAAGTCCCCAACTACAATTTTGGAATTGTTTTTTTCCCCCTTTCCATTCTATAGTTGTAACTTCATATGTATTTTACAGCCCTGTTTTCTGGTACATGCATTTAGGATTGCTGTCTTTTTGGGTGTAAGGACCTGTTATCATTATATAATGTCCCTTTCTGTGTCATAATTTTCTTGGCTCTGACATCTATTTTATCTGATATTAATGTAGCTACTCCTGCTTCCTTTTAATTAATATTTTATGACATAACTTTTTCTATACTTTTACTTGAGCCTGCCAATAGCATTATATTTGATATAAGCCTTATATCAAATTAGATCATGATTTTAAATCTACTCTGCCAGTCTGTCTTTTAATTGGTGTATTTAGACCATTTATATTTAATGTAATTATAATTTGGGGCTTAAACCTACTATTTTATTTCTGATTTTCTGTTTTTGTTTGTTTCTGTGTTCTTTCTCCCCCCTTCCCATGGGTCACTTGAATATCTGTTAGAATTTCATTTTGGCTTATCTAATTGTTTTTGAGTGTCCCTTTAAAGGCTTTTTAAAAAATAAATTAATAAAGGCTTTTTTAGTGGCTTCTCTAGGTATTACAGTGTGTGTGTGTGTATCTTATAACAATCTACTGGTAACCCCATTTCACTTAGTTTAAGTGAAGCGTAGAACCCTTACTCTCTTTCATGTCCCTTTACTTTCCCTCATTTATAATATAATTACCTTAAATATTTCCTCTACATACATTTAGAACTTGTCAATGTTGTGATTTTTGCTTCTACCATCAAACATAGCTAGAAAATTCAAGAGAAGGAAAGTGTATTTACCTGTACTTTTGCTTACTGTATTTTTTTTCTTCCTTCCTGATATTTCAGGGTTTCTGCTTTTATCATTTCTGTTTAGAAGACTTTCTTTAGCCATTCTTTTAGAGTATTTCTGCTTGTGACAGTTTCTCTTAGTTTTTTTTTTTTTTTTTTTTTTTTTTTTTTTTGGT
>NW_027530625.1:3461196-3542915 GCF_008692635.1 Crocuta crocuta
TCCGTTTCTTTTTTTTTTTTTTTTTTTTTTTTTTTTTTTTAATCTGAGAATGTCTCTATTTCCTGTTCATTCCTGAAGGATATTTCACTGGATATAGGATTCTGGGTTGACAGTTCTTTTAGCACTTGAAAAATGATGTGCCATTTCCTTCTGGCTACTGTGATTTCTAATGAGAAATCTTCTGTCATTCAAATTGTTCTTCCCTTATAGGTAAAGAATTGTCTCTTTCTCACTTCTTCACAAAAAATGTTTTTTCCCTAATTTTTCAGAAATTTGACTGTGATGTTTCTTGGTGGGCATTTATTTGGATATATCCTATTTGGACTTTGCTTACCTTTTTGACTCTGTAGCTTTATGTCTGCTGGTAAATTTAGAGCTTTTTGCCATTATTTCTTCAGGTACTTTTTCACCCTTACCCTCTTTCTCCTGTCATGGAACTCTGATGGCAGAAATGATAGGTCTTTTGCTATAGTGCCACAGGTCCCCGAGACTCTGTTTATGATTTGTGCAGTCTGTTTTCTCTCTCTTGTTCATATTAGGTAGTTTCTGGTCTGTCTCTGAGTTCACTGATTATTTCTTCTCTCTCTTCCAAGCTAATACTGAGCCCACCCACTAAGTTTATTTCAGTTACTTTATTTTTCAGTTTTAAAATTTCAATTCATTTTTTTTTGTATTTTCTGTTTCTTTCTAAAACTTGCTGTTTCTTTGCAAAGACTTTCTAATTTTTCATTTGCTTTAAATATGTGCATAATTGCTCAGTGAAGCATTTTCATGTTGGCTGCTTTAAATTGTTTTTCTTTTTCTTTTTCTTTTTTTTTTTTCTTCAGATAATTCTAACATGTCTTATACTGCTTGGGCATCTATTAACTATTCTTTTTATTCAGCTTGAGATCTCTCTCTTTCTTTGTGATTTTCTGTGATGAGTGAGTTTTGATTAAAACTTGAGAAATTTGGGTATCATGTTGTGAGATTCTGGATCTCATTTGAACCTTCTGTTTTAGGGGCACCTGGGTGGCTCAGTCGGTTAAGCATCCAACTTCGGCTCAGCTTATGATCTCATGGTTCATGGGTTCAAGCCCCACATCGGGCTCTGTGCTGACAGCTAGCTCAGAGCCTGGAGCCTGTTTCAGATTCTGTATCTCCCTCTCTCTCTGACTCTCCCCTGTTCATGCTGTCTCTCTCTCTCTCTCTCAGAAATAAATAAAACAAAAAAAAAATTTTGAACATTCTGTTTTAGCTGGCTTCTTTTGACACAATTCTGGTAGGAAAATGGGGGAAACTACCTCTTTACTGCCAGAAAGAAATAGAAATCAAGTTTCCCTCCTTGGCCTCTGTTGACACCCAAGGAGGTGGGGCTCCTTGTTTTTGCTGGACAGAGGTGGGAGTCCTAACTCCCTACTCAGCTCCCACTTATACCTCCCTGGTAGGAGTGCCTCATTACAACTTCCCTGTGGCTTCTGCTGATATCACAGGGTCGGGAAGGTGTCCTTGTTAGATATCAAGGTGATATCTAACAGAAAGGTCCTGCCTCTGTTAGGCCTCTTCAACATCACCCCATAGGGGAGAGAGAGGGATGTGGGGAGGGTTACCTCTTTACCAGCTGGTGAGGATGAAAGCCCTGGCTCCCTACTTGGCCTTCCCTGACACCATCTTGGCAGAGATGTTACGATATCCATTAAAGCCGGGTGAGGGTGGGAGTCTAGACTCCCTACTCTGATGTTGCTGGCATGAGTGGGGGTGGGCACAGTATTCTATATGAAGTTTGGAGTAGATCTGTTAATGTCTAAAAGTTCCTGTCTTGCTAGGATGCCCCTTTGGCTGGAGAAAGGAGACTTTTGTTGGGGCTTTTTTTGGTCTGTGTCTGTTGCAGTTTCTGGATTGCTGGCTTCTTTAGCTCTGAGACTGAGATATGTAAGGCCAAAAGAAACCCACAGAAATCACCATCATGTTGTTCCTTGGGTCCTGAGGTCCCTAGCTGTCTGCCGCCTTCTGTCACCTTTCAAGGTTCATTTATGTTTGTTTCATGTATTGTCCAGGGTTTTTAGTTGTACTTATCAGGAGGAATAGGGAAGAATATATCCACCCTGATTTCCTAGAAGTGGGAGTCCTGGCTTCCTTGAATTTTATATTAATTAAGGGTTAACCAGAGAATCTGTTTGTTTCTATGCCTGTCAGAAATCTTTCTACAACATTTATGTTTCAGCCTTACTATATTTATAGGCAAGAAATATTCTACTATGAGCTTGTAAAATACTTGCCAGTTACTCCTTAATGTCTACAAGACTCAAAATGCTTGAGGGCCACCTTTCTCAAGTTTTGCGGCCCACAATTAAAGTATTAAGAGACTGTTTGCATGAGGGATGGTGCATATTTGGAAGAGAAGATGTGGTTGAAGTTGAGAATTGTGGATGATGAGCTATATTATTGAAAGACTGAGGATTACTGTAGCGGAAGAGGAGTCCATGAAATGTCTCTAATTAGGGGAGGTGAGAGTGGAAGGCAATATCTGTTCGGATTCTTGAAATAGGTAGACCTCCAGGGGCTCTAGCCACCGGTTATATTTATTAAGTGGTTATTTGTAAAGTCTTGCTTTGTTTTAATAGCAGGTAACTATTGTTAATAGTTTGGTCTCTATCCTTCCAATCCCTTTTCTGTCAATTTGAATATACAGATGGTCCTGGGCTTCTGAGTGGTTCAGTCAGTTAAGCAATCAAGTCTTGGTCTCAGCTCAGGTCATGATCTCAGTTTGTGAGTTCAAGCCCCACATCAGGCTCCACGCTGGCACAGTGTGGAGCCTGCTCTCTCTCTCCCTCTCTCTCTGCCCCTCCTGTGCACTCTCTCTCTCTCTCTAAATACATAAACTTAAAAAAATATTTTTAAAAATACAGTTGATCTTTGAACACCATGGGCTTGAAAAGTGTAGGTCCTCTTTTTTTCAACAAGTACAATGCAGCGCTATAAATGTATTTTTTCTTCCTTATGATTTTCTTAATAGCAGTTTCTTTTCTCTAGCTTACTTTATTATAAGAATATGGTATTTGATACATATAACATACAAAATAGGTGTTTTTCAACTGTTTATGTTATCAGGAAGGCTTCCAGTCAATAGTAGACTATTGATACGTTTTTGGGAGGGTCATAAGTTATACATGGATTTTCTGCCGCACACAGGGGGTGTTGGTGCCCACCAGCCCCCACATTGTTCAAGGGTCAACTGTACCAATATATAAAGAGAGAAGGTGTATAGTTTAGTGGTAAAAGCATAGACTCTGGAACCCTCCTACCTGGGTTCAAACCTTGGTTCTGCCACTTGTTAGCTCCGTGATCTTGGTCAAGATACTTTACTCCTTAGTGCCTCACTTTCCTTGTCTCTAAAGTGGGGATTGATAATTTCCTCTTAGAGTTGTGTGGGGATCAAGTGAGCTAATGTTCATAAAGGGATTAAATAGTAATCTTGCTTTAATTACTAAATAGTAATTAAAAAGTAAACTTGCTTTATCTTAAGGTATGTAGCTGTTAATACATTATTATTAATACGTATACATATGCTATGCATAATATTCCTTGACTTTCCTCTTTGCTTAGCAGTGTTTGTAGGCAGTCTTTTCCATGTCATGACCCATATTTCAACCTCCTTCCTTTTAATTGCTGTTTTTCCACTGTATAGTAACTTGTTAACCACTGTCCTGTGAGTGAAAATTTATTTATTTATTTATTTAGTCTTTGAAAGGCAATGCTGTGATAAGTGCATACATGTCTGGGTGTGTGCTAATGGATCAAAGGATAGGTACATTTTAAGTTTTAGTAGTTACTTCCAATAGCTTTCCAAAAATGCTTTAGCAATTTATATATACTCCAGCAAATGACGTTCAGAAGTTGCTATTTGTCCTCATCCTTTCCATTGCTCTTCATTATCAGTCTTTATCTTTATTATCCATTATCTCTATTATCATCTTCTTATTTTGATTTTCCCAAACTAGGAGCCCACTGTGTGGATTTGTAGTACTGTTGTTTGTATTTAGATGGAGTATCTTTTCCTATTGATGGGCCATTTGTGTTTTTTCTATTAATTTCCTGTTTTTATAAAGTTGACTCATTTGGTTAGCTTCTTATTGATTTGTGGGATTCCCTCATATGTTCTATTTATCAGTTCTTTGCCTATTATATATGTTATAAGTATTTTTCTCTCAGACTGTCACTGTCTTTCAAATGTGTTCACAGTATCAAACTTTGTGGTTTGTTCATGTTATCAGTTTTTGGTTTGTATGTAGTCAACATCTGTCAGGTTTGTTTGGTGTGTGTGTGTGTCTCAATGCTTTAAAAGATTTGTCTGGATCCTGGAACTAGTAGGTGAAAGTTTTCTGAGAAACAGTACATTTAAATAGTCTCAAAGTATCACCCACAAAATATTTATTAATTACAAAAGAATAAAAGTGGGGAAACCAAGCAGATGCCATCCTAAGCAGGTGATCCAAGTTAACATTACCAGTAGTGAGACAAATAGACATCATGTGCCTGTTGATATGATACACTGCAAAGGACATAGCATATGAATAAATATGTGAATAAGTATGTGTGTATATATGTATATATCATACACATATATAGAGAGAGAGAGGAAGAGAAAAAACAAATGTCATAAAGTGTTAACATTTTAGGGTATCTAGGTGAAGGGTATACAGGAATTTTTTCTATTAGTTTTATAACATCTCTAAATCTTAAACTACTTCAAAAGAAAAGTTTTTAAAAAAAAGAGACACACAAAAAAGTCTGTCTACCCCAGGATTATAGAAGTATCATCCTGTAGTTTTAGCTAATATTTCATGTTGTTTGGTTGACTGGACCTTTTAAACATCCAGATTTTTGTCTTGGATTATAGTATAACATAGAGTCTTAACATTTTTTGTCTTAACACTTTCTGAGGATCGTCTTCTACCTATTGGTTTGATGTACTACTGTTGTCATAAACCAGACTCCTGCATATATTCAGGTTGGGGCTTTAGACTGGTTGAAAGCTCATTTCCGGTCCCAAAGATGGAATCCAGCAGCTTCTTTTCCCTTAGGGATAGGGCCCTTATGCAGAGTGGAAGGCATGAGGCAAAGAAAATAAGCTGTGTTGCTATTGCCTTCCAACCCCTCTGACCCCTAGCCAGCCCCTGTGGGATTGGACGGGTTAGGGAGGGGAGGAGGGTGAGACCTGATCCTAGGGGTCTGCAAAGAATGCTGGAAAGGCCTTGTCTTCAGGACTGGGGTGTGAGGCCCCTGTGTGTTTCTAGTAGATACCACAGCAGCTATACTATAGCAGGCCCAGGCCAGTGGGGGTTAAAAACTCTCCAGTTAGGTAAAATTATACCACTAACAGCAAATCATGCCCTTAAAATTCCACTTTAGCTTTTGAGTAAATCTAAAACTATGGCATTATGACAATGTTGCAGCATCCTGCTGTTTACTTAAGGCCTGCAGGCATCAACTGATTCAGGAAGTCTGGTGACCCAGGGAGAAATCTTGTTGCCAGGCAGTATTTGCTTGATCCCAGAGATGGGAATTTTCCCGGCTATTGCTAGGTTCTGTTCCTTACCACTTATCCATTTAACCTATTCTTATGCAACAACACACTGTTTTGTTTTTGAAACTTTATACCATATCAGGTTTTTTGAAGTTAGTAATTCTTTGATTTTCTGAAAATCGAGGTGACATTCCCATAACATTAAATCAACCGTTAACAATAAATCAACCAGTTAAAAGTGAACAGTTAAGTAGCATTTAATACACTCACACAGTTGTATAACCATCCCCGCTCTCTAGTTCCAGAGCATTTATTTCATCATCTCAAAAGGAAAACCAGTAACCACCAAGAAGGTGCAGGCCATTCTCCCCTCCCCCAGCCAACAGCAATCACCATTCTGGGTTCTGTTTCCACGGATTTACCTGTTCTGGATATTTTGTATAAATAGAATCCTATACTATATGACCTTTATTTATTTGGCATCTTTCACTCAGCATGACGTTTTCAAGCTTTTCATAGTGTATTCTGATATCTGATAGAGCCCTTTCCTTCCTTCATGTTCTTTTTTTCAAAAAATTTTGGTTATTTAAAGCATCTTATCTTTAAAAAAATTTTTTTAATGTTTATTTTTTAGAGAGAAGGGGAGAGAGAGAGAGTGAGTGAGTGGGGGAAGGGCAGAGAGAGAGGGAGACACAGAACTTGAAGCTGTCAGCACAGAGCCTGACACAGGGCTCAAACCCACAAACGGCGAGATTGTGACTGGAGCTGAAGTTGAACACTTAACCGACTGAGCCCCCCAGGCACCCCACATCTTATCTTTTCTAAAAGAACTTGAGAATCAGCTTGTCAAATTCCACAAAATATTATGTTTGGATTCGCGGTACAGTTGCACTGAGTTCGTATGTAGATTTGAGGGGAATCAGCATATTTACAATACTGAGTTTTCTGATCTAGGAAGATGGTATGCATTTCTACTTATTTAGGTCTTGTTTTATGTCCAGTAAAGTTTTATAGTTTTCCTCATATGTCTTGTCATTTCTGTATGTGCTTTTTTGTTTGTTCTGCATAGGNAACCGACTAAGCCACCCAGGCGCCCCTGCATAGGTTATTTTCATTGTATAGCCTTATTGAGGCATACTTGACCTACAAACATATTGCATAAATGTAAAGTATTCAGTTTGATGAGTCTTGACATGTATATGTTTACATCTATGAAACCATCACAGTCAAGATCATGAGTATGTCCATCACCCCCAGATGCCTTCAGTAACACATCCCTCACTATCCCAGCCCCATCCGTAGAAAGCCACTAGTCAACTTTCTGTCACTGTAGACTAGGTAGCAGTTTTTGGAACTTTATGCAAATTCCTTTGGGGGGGAGGGTCTGGCTTTTTTCTCTCAGAATTCTTTGACTTTCTTCTTTCAGAATAATTATTTCAAGATTCATTCACCCTGTTGACTATATCGGTAGTTTTTGTGTGATTGTTTAATGAGTAGTAAGTGCTTCATTGAATAATTATATGACAGTTTACTTGTTGATGACTATTTGGGTTGATTCCAGTTTGGGCTCGTAAAAATAAAGCTACTGTGAACATTCAGATACAAGTCTTTCTGTGGACATATGCCTTCATTTCTCTTGGGTAAAAAATGTAGGAGTGGATGCTGGATTGAATGGTAGATGTACGTTTAACATTTTAAGAAATTGCCAAACTGTTTTTAAGTGTTTGTAAAATTATACATTCCTGTCAGCAGAACGTTAAAAGTTCTAGCTGTTCCATATCCTTGTCAATACTTGATTTGCTCGCTCTTTTGAATTTTAGCCATTCTAGTGGGTGTTTAATAGCAGCTGATTATGGTTTTAGCTTGCATTTCTCTGGTAACGAATGACTTTGAGTATCTTACCTTGTGCTTTTTTGCCATTAGTATGTGTCTTTGTTGAAGTGTCTATTCAAATGTTTTGCCCATTTTTTGTTTGGTTGTTTGTTATCTCAGTTTGAAGAGTTCTTTGTATATTTTAAATACAAGTTCTTTGTTGGATATATGTTTTAAAAATATTTTCTCCCAGTTTGTAGCTTTCCTGTCATTATCTTAACAGTGTATTTGAAAAGTTAATGTTTGATGAAGTCAGGTTTATTAATTTCTCTCTTTTATAGTTAATGCTTTTTGTATAACATTTAAGAAATCTTTGCCAAACCAGAGTCAAGACTTTTTGTCTATAATCTCTTCTAGAAGTTTTAAATTTTTAGCTCATATGTTTAGGTCAAACTTATTTGAAGTTAATTTTTGTATGTGATAAGATACAGGAATCAAGGGTCATCTTTACAAATAGCTGTCAACAATTATCCTAACACCTTTTCTTTAAAAGAAGAAATTATCCCTTCTTCATTGAATTGCTTTGACAATTATCAAATATCAAATGATCATGTCTGTATAGGTATATTGCTTGACTCTATATTCTATTCCATTGATCCATATATCTATCTATATGCTAAAATGGCACCCGTAGATTACTGTAGGTTTACAATAATTCTTAAAATCAGGCAGCCCTCAGGCTTTATTCTTTTCTAGCTATTTTTGTTATTCTGGGTCCTTTGAATTTTAATATAAATTTTAGAATCAGCATGTGAGTTTTTAAAGAAAAAGCCTGCTAGGACTTTTGATTGGGGTTGTATTAAATGTATGGACCCATTTGCATAGAATCAGCAGCTTAAAAATATTGAACTTTCAAATGTATTAACATGGTATATCTCTTGATTTATTTAAGTCCTCCTTCATTTCTCTGATAAATCCTTTTTGGTTTTCACTGTACGTCTCATGCAGATCTTTTGCCACATTTATACTTAAGAATTTCATGCTTTTGGGGTCCCTGGGTGTCTCAGTCAGTTAAGAGTCTGACTTTGGCTCAGGTCGTGATCTCACCGTTCTGTGAGTTCGAGCCCTGTGTCAGGCTCTGTGCTGACAGCTCAGATGGAGCCTGCTTCAGATTCTGTGTCTCCCTCTCTCTCTCTGCCCCTCACCTGCTCACCTTCTGTCTCTCTCAAAAATAAATAAACACTAAAAAATTTTTAAAGAATTTCATACTTTTGATGCTATTGTAATTGGCATTTATTTTCATTTTAGTTTATAGAATTCCATTTTAGTTTATAGAAATAGTTTATAGAAATACAGTTGATTTTTATATATCCACCTGGCATTCTGCAACTTCGATTAGTTCTTGTAGCTTTATTGAATATTCCTCACAACTTTTCATGTTGTCTGTGAATAAAAACAATTTTACCTCCTCCTGTCCAGTCTGTATGCCCTCTTATTGGTTTATTTCTCTCTGCCTTACCACACTGGCTAGAACTTCCAGTACACCTGGCTAGTACTTGGTACACCTGCATTGACATGGCGAAGGCCATGATCCACTTGCCTTGTTCCAGATATCAGGGGAACGGCATTCAGTGTCTCACCACTTAAACGTAGTGTTAGCTGTAGATTATTTGTAGATACTGTTTTATGGGCTTTATGTTTCAGAAGTACCCCTCCAGAAAGCCTTTATCATACATGGATGTTGAATTTTGTCAAACGCTTTATGTGTATCTATTGAGATGATCATACGGTTTTTCCTTTTTAATCTTTTAATATGATGATATATACCAGTTGATTTTGGGATGTTAAACCAAACTTGCCTTTTTGGGGGGATAAATCCCACGTGGACATAATATGTTATCCTTTTAGCATATTGTTAGATTCAATTTCCTAAATTTTGTTAGAACAGTTTACGTATATATGCATGAGAAATATTGGTTGGCCTACAGTTTACTTTTCTTATCATATTTCTGTGTGGTTTTGGTATTAGGGTAATGCTGGTCTCATATAATGAGTTGGGAATATTCCTTCCTCATATGTCTTCTGGAATATTTAATGTAGGAATGATATTATTTCTTCTTTAAATGTTTATAGAATATACCAGTGGAGCTATTTGGACTTGGTCATGGGAAGCTTTTATAAGCTCAAGTTTGAAAGTAGATATACTGCTATTTAAGTTATCTATTCTTGAATGAGCTTGGGTAATTTTTGAGAGGGGAATTTCCCATTTAACTGAAGTTTTCCAATGCCTGGGCATAAAGTTGTTCATAATATTTCTTTGTTGTCTTTTTAATATCTTTAAGATCCATAGGATGTCTTCTCTTTCATTCCCTATAATGGCAGTTGCTGTCATCTCTCTCTTTTCCTGCTCAGGCTGTCTAGGTTCAATTTTATCAACCTTAAAGAACCAGCTTTTAATTTTATTGATTTTCTCTATTACTTTTTTCTTTTCTATTTTATTGTTTTCTCTTTATTATTTTGTTTCTTCTGCTTACTTTGGATTTAATGTTCTAGTTTTTTAAGGTGAAAGTTATAATCATTGATTTAAGACCTTTCATCATTTTCAGTATAAGCATTTTTAGTACTATGAATTTGCCTCTAAACTCTGCACTAGATGGATCCCTCAAATATTGGTACGTTGTATTTAATTTTATTTATTTATTTTTTTAAAATGTTTTATTTATTTCTAGGAAAGAGAGAGAGAGAGAGAGAGAGACAGCGTGAGCAGGGGAGGGTCAGAGACAGAGGGAGTCACAGACTGAAACAGGCTCCAGGCTCTGAGCTGGCAGTCAGCACAGAGCCCGATGCGGGGCCCGAACCCACGCACTGCGAGATCATGACCTAAGCGAAAGTCGGACGCTTAACCGACTAAGCCACCCAGGCGCCCCATGTATTTAATTTTAATTCCATTCACAATACTGTCTAATTTACCTTTTGGTTTCTTCTTTGAACCATAAACTATTTAGATAGGCGTTGTCTCACTTCCATCTGTTGTGAATTTTCTAGATATATTTCTGTTAGTGATAACTTAATTCTAGGGCATTAGACAATAAATTTAGTTTTTGGCCTGGGGCAAGAGTCAGCAAACTTTTTCTGTAAAAGCCCAGATAGTAAATATTTTAAACTTTGTGGACCAAATCTGTATATTGATTTTTTTTAACCCTTAAAAAATATAGAACCATTTATAATTCATAGACTGTACACAAACGGGCTACTGGCTGGATTTGGCCTATGGACTGTGGTTCGGGCCTAAGTGATCTGTCTTAGAAATGTTGCATGTGTATCTGTGAAAGAATATATATTCTGCTGTTGCTACAGTTGGAAAGTTTTTGATAATTATTAAAAGAGTTCTTCTTCACCTCTCCATTTTTGGGGGGCTCTAATTACATGTATAATTACACTACCTGATATTGTCCCAACGATCAAGTAGCTAGACAAGCCCATGGAAGGAAATAACAAAAGTAAGATCAGAAATCAGAAATAAAAGAAGAGAGAATTGTTAATTGAAAATTGATTCTTTGTAAAAAGCAAAACAGATAAACTTATAGCAAATATAGCAGCAGTAAACAGAAATAAAATGAAGATAGGCAGAATTCTGATTGAGAAAAGGAAGAGTATAAAGAGATTTGAAAATTATAAGAGAATATGATGCATAACTGGTTTATGCAGCCTTATGTGACTAAAACGAAAAATCTTGATGAGTTAGATCATTTCCACTGCTATTTAAGAAGACACACAAACATGCTCATTAGAGAGTTATTTCTTTCTTTTTATGTTTTTGTTTTAGTTTTGAGAGAGAGACAGGGTGCAAGTGTGGGGACAGGCAGAGCGAGATGGAGACACAGAATCTGAAGCAGGCTCCAGGCTCTAAGCTGTTGGCACAGAGCCCAACGTGGGGCTCGAACCCACGACTATGAGATCATGACCTGAACCGAAGTCTGATGCCTAACTGACCAAGCCACGCAGGCACCCCTAGAGTTATTTCTAACAAAAGCATCAGGCCCAAATTGTTTTAAGGTAGCATTCCCTAAAATTGTCAAGGAACAAGTAATTCCCATATCCTGCAAACTATCTTAAAGCTTTCAAAAAGGAGGGGGAAGCTTCTCTGTTTGTTTAACAGAGATAATTTAATTGATAATTGAGGGGCGCCTGGGTGGCTTAGTCAGTTAAGCGTCCGACTTTCGCTTAGGTCATGATCTCGCGGTTCGTGGGTTCGAGCCCCACGTCGGGCTCTCTGCTGACTGCCAGCTCAGAGCCTGGAGCCTGTTTCCGTCTGTGACTCCCTCTCTCTCTGACCCTCCCCTGCTCACACTGTCTCTCTCTCTCTTCTAGAAATAAATAAAACATTAAAAAAAAAAAAGATAATTGCTATTGTGCATGGTACTGTTTTTTCCCTTGTTTTCTTTAAATGATTATTAGTTTTGGTTTGCATATTTTGTATAAAGGAAAACTAGTTCTTAAAAAATGGATTTATCAAGAGGCGCCTGGGTGGCTCAGTCGGTTAAGCGTCCGACTTTCGCTTAGGTCATGATCTCGCGGTTCGTGGGTTCGAGCCCCACGTCGGGCTCTGAGCTGTCAGCAAAGAGCCTGGAACCTGCTTTGTATTCTGTCTCCCTCTCTCTCTGCCCCTCCCCCACTCATGCTTGCACATGTGTTCTCTCTCTAAAAAAAAATTAAAAACAATTTTTTAAAATTCTTTTATCTTATGTCCAACAACCTCATTGAATTATTTTATTGCTTCTGATGTCCCCGTCTATTCCTTGGCTGCCACGTGACCCTTTGGACCGTGGTTTAAGCAGATGACAAGTTTATAAGGTTTACACAATAGGAAATTATGTGATTGCAAATTCCACTGTGTTATGAGAGGGGAAGAGTTTAAGAAGGGATTGGCCTGCTGACTAACCAGATATCCATTAACCGCATTGCATCTCTACTGTCTTTTGGGAAGGCCCGTTGAATTGTCTCTCCACACATGCCCCTAACTCCATTCTGACCTCCAGTCTTCCCTTTGTGATTGCAGATGGAAACTTTCTAAAAGAAGCAGGTTACTCTCCCGCTCAGAATTCTTCTCCAGCTCTCTGCTCCTAGATTCGGAGGCCAGTCATTCTTTTACTTAGACACTCATCAGCCAACACTGGGGAGGTCTTTATCAAAAGGATGGGCTTCCCTGGGATCTAAGACTTTTTTTTATTTGCCCCTTCACTGCCTTTCCACCCCCACCCTGCCCCCTTCAGCTCTGTGTGGTTCTCCAAATGTGCTGTTCCCATTCTTGCCTGCGTGCCCTTGTGTGTGCACACACACACACACACACACACACACACACACACACACACACGCCATTCTCTCCCTGGGGAATTATGTTCGAGCTCTTGGTGTTTTGGTAGAGACTTTCCTTTCCTCTCTTGCAGCTCTTAGCACTCTGATTGCAGAGGTCCGCCCGTGTGCACTCTCCCAAGGCCCCTGGGGCTGTGGCCCAGTGTCTTTCGTTTGGCTGCACCCTCAGTTCCCTGCACAGTGCCTGGGAGTACACGTACCCCACCAGGCACGCAGAGAACGTTTATTGAATTGAATTAGCTGGCTCCTTTGTTCTGCCTTTCTGTGCCTGGGATTTTGGATGCCAACATCCAGCTAAGTCATGTTTGTGTTAAACATGAATTGAAATGCAATTACAGCTGGCAGTGTGGTTTGAGAGCCGAGTAACAGAGTAAATAAGAAGGGTGACTTAGTCAGAAGTGCCAGTTCATCTCCTTTGCTTTCCTGTCTCCCGTCACTGAGTGTGACGCATGAGCAGCGCAGGTTCAAGTGTGTTCCCTTATACCCCAGTGCTTTAACTCTTCCCACCTTCCTGGTCTTATTGGCTCTCTTCCAAGGGCCTCTTGGTCAAAACCGGCCAGCAGCCCAGAGCCAGGCCCTGCGGCCAGGTGGTTGCCGCCAGCAGGAGACTGTCCTCCCCACTGCAGGTGGCTTTGCTGAGAGCTGGGGCAGAGGTGGGGCCAGCAGCAGGGGGCAGGGAAGCCTGGGCCAGGGTGCAGGCCAGCCCTCTTCCTGAAGGCCTGGGGGGAGCCATGTGGAGTCGCTGGATTTTCTGCTGATCCCAGGATTCCTAGTGTTTGCTCTTTTCTTAACCAGACCCTGCTGGGGCCCTAGCTAAGGCAAAACCAGTGCGGCTTACCAAAGACGTTGCCTCCTGATCTTAGACCCATTTGGGGTTTATTTGACTTTATTGAATTGCATTCAGAACCTGCATCTTATAAACAGACCTACTTTGAGGTCAGTTGAATTGGCCGGATAGAGAAACTTCCTTCTTGTTCTGGAGAAGGCACTTAAATGTCTTGGAGTCTCAAGGTGGGGGTCTCCAGAATCTTTCAGACCCGTGCAGTTGCTTGTTAATGAGCATTCATAGGGCCTCCCTGTGTCAGCTGACACGCTCCTTTGAATAAGCCCGCTCCCCTGCGTTCAGAGGCCTCCTGAAACTTCAGAGATGGAGCCAAAGAGGAGAGGAAGCATTCACTGACCAGCAGGCATTTATGGAGCCCCTACCAAGTGTAGATCCTGTGCTGGGTCCTGGGAATCATGAACGTCAGATATGGTCCCTGCCTGCCCGCAATTTACAGACCTGGGCAAAAGAGAAGAGGTGCACGTCCTTGGGTAGCCCTCTTCCTTCCCGAGATGAATCCTTCCAAGAGAGTCCTCATTCCCTCTTCTTCCTGCCTGGGTTCTTGCTTGTGAATCCCTCTCATTCTTCCTCCCTCTTCTCCCTCTTCTCCCTCTTTTCTGTGGAGATCATCGTACTGTGGTCCCTTCTGTTCCTAGAAACAGATGCAGCACCCCACCCCCCATCGCCGTCCCGTCCCCTCCAGCTGCTGTCTTAATAGTCCTTTCCTTCGGAGGCTGTTTCTGCTTCTGCCTCTCCTGCTCTTCGTTATGTCTCCCTCGATGGCTTTTTCCTAATTCTTACTCTTCTTGATCTCATCTCAACTTTGGACACTGTTGGCCAGTTCCTTCCTTCCTGAACATAATCCATTTTCTGAATGCAGAACTAGCGTATGCTCCCTGTAGACCATTTGGAAGATAGAAAGTACAAGGAAGGAAAAAAAAAAAAAGTGGTTTGTAATCCTACCCCTCAGAGGAACAATGTTGGTAACATTGTGACCTGTGTCTTTTAGTTTTTTCTTCTGTGTGTGTGTGTGTGTGTGTGTGTGTGTGTGTGTGTGTGTGTGTGTGGAGGGGGGCGGGGTTCAGCAGTCCTGGGATTCTGCTGTCCTATTTCTAAGGTCTGTACCACATACCATGCTTATCAGTGCATTGTGTGTTTTAGTGTCTTCTTGCACAATTTTCTTAGGTCATCAAATATTCTTCTCCAGCCCTTCTTTCTTGAAATACTCTTATCCCTGGAATGCGATTTCAGCTGCTTTCTACCTTGTTCTTCTCTGATTTCCCCTCCTGTGTCCTCTGTCTCCCCCACGGTGACCTCGCAGGTTGTGTCCCAGCCTCCTTCCCGGTGCGCTCTCCTCCAGCCTGAGTCCTGGCCACCCAGAGCAGAGCCGCGTCCTCAGGCGGGCAGCCTGTGCTCAGGCCACCGCATTTAGCCAGGCCCACGTTTCCGTCTTCCCACTAGACTCGCCCACGTATTGCGGTGGTGACACTCGACCTGAGTATTCCCAGACTGAAGCGTCTTCTGTTTCCTTACCACTGCCCAGCCGGCCCCCCAGCCCACAACCGCCCCTGCTGCCAACTCCTTCTACCAGGTGGAAACCAGACTCTTCCTGCCCCGCTGCAAGCAGGTTCTTGGATTCTACCTCCACATCATCTTTTGCACCATCCTTTTCTGTCTCTACTGTCCCCAAGGTCAGCCTCATTATTCGGGTCCCAGGTGGCCTCTTCCGAGAGGACTCTGGTCCCTCTCTTCTCGGTTTCAGGGTTTGTCCTTGAAGCATCGGGGCAAGTCCTAATTCCTGCACCTGCTCTGCTCCCCCAGGCTCTGGCTCCTCCCACCTGATGCTCCTCGATGCCTCCCACCTGACGCTGCTCCACTTCCTTTTCCCACTCCACCCCCTCCCCGCACCCTGATGCGCTTTCTCCTTCTGAGCACTTCCCTCCATTATAGTACTAAGGAAACTGCCCTCACTCTTCCAGTAACCCCGGCTACTGCTGCATCTGTGCCAGTGCTAGTTGTTCCTAGATAGTATTTCCTTCTCACAACGACCCTGTGAAGTTACTGTTAGAATCTTCTTTTACACGAAGAAAACAAAGCCCGAGAGAGCTCCAGGGCCCTTCTTGAGATCACACAACAGGTGTGGATGAGCGGAGATCAGACCCCGGTCCCCTGCGCGTACACACTGTACCCTCAGTGCTGAGTCAGCTTATCTGTTGGCCTTCCTCTGAGGGAGGGACCGTGTCTTACTCATATTCGTGTATGCCGAAGACCACGGTGCAGTGCCTTGCATATCTAAGTGCTTGGTAAATGTCAGCCGGAGGGGAAGTAAAGACTTGGGGCCCGAAGAGATGAATTGCACCCTAGCGATGACTGCACACACAGGTAGAAGTCTCTGTTAAAGCTGGGTCAGCCTGCCTGCCTGAGCGTGGGAAGGAGCGTTTCTGCTACATCAATGCCAGTATTTGCCACTGATTAAGGGCTTACCGTGTTCTAGCTGCTGGGCAAAGCACTCTGTTTGCACTGTCTCTTTTAATAATTACTACAACTGCCTGAGATAGAATCTCTTGTTTCCATTTACAGAGGCACAAGCTGAGGCTCAGACAGGTTGAGGAACTCAGCCAAGGTCACACAGCTACTAAGTGGTGAAGCCATGACTGGACCTCCTATCTGTCCAGTACCAAAGCCCATGTTCTAAACTGCTATGTTCTGCAGCTTTCCTGGCCCAGGAGAGTAGGTTGGGTGGTGTGAGGCGTAGGTGGCTACCCCAGAGTCCCACGAGGAAAGGACTTTGAAATACTGGGCTTTGGGTAGCAGAGACAGAGAGGAAACTAGCCTTATGAGCAGCTACTGTTTTCTTCTCTCTTCTTTATTCAGCAGATGCATCCTTCATAATAATTCTCTCTAACTCTCTGGGTCCTGTGGTAGAGAGAGGATTAGTGAGCCCTGCCCTTTTTTTTTTTAATTAAAAATATCTTTATGACATTTAAAAAATTATAAAAGCTCATTTCAGAAAATCCAAATCATATAGAATTATATGAACTGAAGAATGAGAATATTACCTTTCTTCTTAACCCTATACATATTGTTAACAGTTTAGAGGTATCCTTCTAGACTTGGCTGTCTTTTTTTTCCCCTTTTTCGCACAAAAAAATTGTATTTATTTTAATTAAATAAGGGATACAAAAATCATCTTATTTTAAAAAATCAAATAATACAACTGAAAGCTCAAGCCCTCTCTGCCACACCCCTAATTTCTGTTGGCTGCTCTCATCCGTTTGTTCTTTTCTTTCTTTTCCCTCGGCACTTACGTGTTTAAATGATTTACAGAACTATGTTGTTGTAACTTGACTTTTTGATATAAATTAGATCATGGAGCAATCTCCTGCTTTATTTTTCCCAAGTGATGCGTATGCCGGTTAGATCTTTCTAGATTAGTGTGAGTAGGACTAACACATCCTCGTTCCCTGGAGTGTGATGTTCGCTCTACAGGCATCCTCCCGATGCCCAGGGTAGTCTTCCAGTTTTTCACTGCAAAGAGCCTCAGAGCACGCCCCCTTGTTTTNATTTTGAAAATTTCTTAAATTTGAAAAAATTATTCACTGTTTATCATTTATCTGAAATTCAAATTCAAACACAGAGCTGTGTTTCTATAGCAGCTCTCTGCCTTGTGTACATTTGTGAGTATTTGAAGGCCCCACTCCTTTTTTTCTTAAGGTGTCTATGATATCTGATTTTTTTAATGTTTATTCATTTCTGAGAGAGAGAGAGAGAGAGTGTACACAAGTGGGGGAGGGGCAGAAAAGGCAGGAGACACAGAATCGGAAGCAGGCTCCAGGTTCCAGCTGTCAGCACAGAGCCCAACGTGGGGCTGGAACTCACAAACCATGAGATCATGACCTGAGCTGAAGTCGGAGCTTAACTGACTGAGCCACCCTGGCACCCCAATCTGATTTTTTTAAATTAAAAGTTGTATTACTAAATATTTCATATACAGTTGTCCTTGAATAAGGGGGTTGGGGCACTGACCCCCCCCCCACTGGCACAATTGAAAATCCATATGTAACTGCTGAGTCCTCAAAAACTTACCTACTAATAGCCTTCTGTTGACCAGAAGCTTTACTGATAATGTAAGCAGTCAATTAACATCTGTTTTTGTTATATGTGTTATGTACTGTATTCTGACATAAAGTAAGCTAGAGAAAAAAATGTTATTAAGAAAACAGTAAGAGAAAGAAAATACATTTATAGTACCGAACTGTATTTATCGCCAAAAAAAAAAAAAAAATTTCACCGGATCCACGTAAACCGGTGTTGTTCAAGGGTCAACTGTATATAGAAAAGTAGAGAAAATAATGTAACAAATATCCATGTAACTATCATATAGCTTCTTCAGATATTAATGTTTCACTAAGTTTATGTGAGATCTTTGTTTTTTTTTTTCAATGAGAGAGAAAACCTTATTGGTGCCTATATACCCTCCAGCCCACGCATCCTTCTTTACCCAGAGTAACTACTGAGTTTGGTATTTTTCATTCTTATACATTCTTCCTTTTTTCAAACTTTATATAGATGACTTCCATGTGGAATCTATTATCATATTGTACGTATTTTTCAACCTTTTCTTTTGCTAAGCATTGTTTTTTTTTTTAAGATTTATCCTTGCTGATATGTATGGCTCTAGTCGATATATTTCCAAGGCTGTATAAAAATCTGTTGCATGAATATACTGTGACGTATGTATTCATCCTTCCGTTGATAAAGATTTGGGTTATTTCTAATAATTTACTATTATAAACCGTGTTGCAAATAATACCTTCATATCTTTGTGCTAACAATTTCCCTAGGGAACACTTTAGGTGTGGAATTGCTGGGTCATTTTCATCTTACTGAATTTAGTTAATGTGTTCTCCAAAGTGGCTGTGCCAGTTTGTGCCCTACTCATTTCTGTCAGATATTTACAGTTTAGTCAGTGGTTTGCTTTGAATGATTTAACATTGTCATTTTTAATTTGCATTTCCTCCCATGGCTTCTCCGTATTGTATATCATTTTTCTTTTGGATTATCTCTTTTTCTCATTGATTGGTAGGACTTCTTTATTTATTTCAGATATTAATCCGACGTCAGTCACACATTGCTCATAGGCTGAGGCTTGTCTTTTTACTGTTTTTAGTGTCCTTTGCGGTACTGAGGTTTTAAGTTTCAGGGTAGTAGAATTCATCAATCTTCTTTTCCATGGATTTTTCCTACATGCGTGTCCATTTCCTTTTTTTTTTAATTTTTTAAATGTTTTTTATTTATTTCTGAGAGAGAGAGAGACAGCGTGAGCAGGGGAGGGTCAGAGAGAGAGGGAGATACAGAATCTGAAACAGGCTCCAGACTCTGAGCTGGCAGTCAGCACAGAGCCCGACATGGAGCTCAAACCCACGAACCGTGAGATCATGACCTGAGCCAAAGTCAGATGCTTAACCGACTGAGCCACCTAGGCACCCCATACATGTCCATTTCTTTAAGAATTTCCTCCATTGAAATCATAAAAATTGTGTTTACATTTTTTTCTAAAAGCTTTAAAATGTTGCTTTTCATAATCTTTAATCTACCCAGAACTTGTTTTTATGTGACGTAGAGCTCTAATTTCATGTTTCATGTCACAGTGACCAGCAGACATCAGAGTGGTATTGATTGAAGAGTTCATGCTTGGCCACTGCTGCGTCGGCTGCAGCTCTGTCATAGATTGTGGCCTAGAGGAACCCGCCTCTGCGTGGGTGCCAGCCAGCCACAAGGCACCTGCTGCTGCTGTCCACGCCAGTCTCCGTGCGGAGATCCAGGGCTGCGTCCCGGCCTGGCCATCTGGACGTGGCAGAGGCAGGGGCACTGTGGCCCCGGCCATGTCTCCTGATGACCCAGGGTGGAGAGGACATTCCCACTTTGCTGCAGCCAAGCACCCTGCCCGTGTTTACATCCCGTTTCCCCGCTTACAGCTTTGCAGTCCCCGAGAACTAATTCCTCTGTGCGCCCGCCTTTCCCCACCAGCCAGTGCAGAAGCAGGGCTCCTGGTTTCTGGGGGTGTCCCCGGGGGCCTTTGCTTTCCTCCACCCAGACCCACCTCAAGAATCCGCCTTCTCTGTGCCTGCCGGAGTCACGGCAGCTGCAAAGATGGGTGTTGTGTAGAGCCCCTCACGTGCCAGCCATAGTCTTTGTTCATTTTCTCACCGTCCACTCTTTTCCTTAGTCACTCGGCCAGTTGGCAAATACCTGATTGTGTACTCCCGGCTGGTATCAGGGGGCCGGTATCAGCCAGGCCCCCAGTGAAGAGAACGTTCCACACAACCAGGTTCCAGAGGGAACCCCAGGAACGAAGCCAGGGAGGCAGGACATCGCAGAGACTGAGGGAGGTGGAGCAGTCTCAGGACAGAGTTATGCATTCATTTCTTTTGCTAAAAAATATTAGATCCCCCAGCTGAAAATCTGTGGCAGACTTGAGCTGGCCGTTCGGGATACAGAATGATAAAATAATGCAAATGAAATCAAAACCAAACAACAACCAAGAGTTCTGGACTCGTTGTCAGTCAGATGGCTCTTTCTACCATAGAGTTTTAGAAAGCCTTTTGGGTGCCCCGCCTGTCAGGGAGTCAGAAGGGAGGCTCCCCGTCTCCCTGCTGTGCCTAAACCGCTCTGAGTAAGAGTTGAAATGGCTTCACGGTTGGCCACAGTCTACCTGGGCCAAGTATCTGTGTTTCCACAGTGGATGATCTAACACATCAAGAGCCCTTTGAACTTCACTCTTTTTCATAGCGTCAGCCAGATATTTCCTTTGGAATGTCTGCAGTTTCCCGGCCACTTTGATTGTTTCGTGCCTGCCAGATACATCTTCGAATGGTGGGTGGGCCCCCTTCAGACACCAGGGTGTGAACTGGCTGGCCAGTCTGCTAGTTAGCCTGGTGCTGAGCCATGGTGTCTTTTGAGAACCCCTCGTTAGGCAAGGCGTACTAGATGCTGACATTGAAGACCCGTTGATGGCTGTACGATTTACTGCACAGCCCCTCTCTGGGCAGCTTAGTTGGGTAGCTGATTTACTAAGTGTTTCTCAAGCTTAAATCCAACAGATCGTTATTTCTCACCCCATCAAACGAAGTCTTTTAGATTGTTGTTTTTCTTACTATAAAAGCTGCATAGAGTCAAAAGGTACACACTTCCAGTTATAAAATACGGCAGTCATGGGGAGTGAGGTCCAGCAGGGTGACTATAGTTAATATACTGTGTTGCATATTTGGGAGACTAAATCTCAGAACAAAAAAAAAAATTGTGTAACTATGTGCGGTGATGGATGTTAGCTACACTTATCCTGGTGATATTTCACAGTATAGACAAATATCGCATCACTGTGTTGTACACCTCAAACTAGTATAACGTTGTATGTCAGTTATACCTCAATTAAGAAAGAACACCAGAAAATACCCATAAATCTCAACCGCTCACAACCAAACAGTAGTTAATGCTTTGCTTTATATTTGTCTAGATCTTTTTAAATATAGATTATTTTTAAGAAACAAAATATAATGGGGCACCTGGGTGGCTCAGCTGGTTAAGCGTCCGACTTCGGCTCAGGTCATGATCTCACGGTTCGTGGGTTCGAGCCCCGCGTCAGGCTCTGTGCTGACAGCTAGCTCAGAGCCTGGAGCCTGTTTCAGATTCTGTGTCTCCCCCTCTCTCTGACCCTCCCCTCCTCCTGCTGTCTCTCTCTCTCCCTCAGAAATAAATAAAACATTAAAAAAAAAGAAACAAAATATAAGATTGTACTATATAAGCCATTTTATAACTTTGTCTTTCCCCCTGAACTTTTCTGTGTTCCTGGGTATGTGTCCTCAAAATTGTTTCCAGGGGCTGCTGAATCATCCACTGTAAAGGTGTTCTTTAACCATTAGGAATTTATTGCTCCCAACTTTTGCCTTTATTTTGTTAATGTTTTATTTATTCTTGAGAGAAGGAGAAAGAGACAGAGTGCAAGTAGGGGAGGGGCAGAGAGAGAGGGAGGCACAATCTGAAGCAGGTTCCAGGCTACAAGCCATCAACGCAGAGCCCGACTCAGGACTCAAACTCATGAACCGTGAGATCATGACCTGAGCCTAAGTTGGACACTTAACCGACTGAGCCACCCAGGTGCCCCCACTCAACTTTTTTTTTTTTTAATATTTTTATTTATTTCTAGGAGAGAGAGAGACAGCGCGAGCAGGGGAGGGTCAGAGAGAGAGGGAGACACAGACTCCAAAATAGGCTCCAGGCTCTGAGCTGGCAGTCAGCACAGAGCCCGACGCGGGGCTCGAACCCACGAACCGCGAGATCATGACCTAAGCGAAAGTCAGACGCTTAACCGACTAAGCCACCCAGGCGCCCCTTGCCTTAAACACTGTGCCCCAGGGGACATATAGATAACACTCCTCCCATCTGACCCCCTCCGGTCACAAAGTCTCCCTTTCTGTCCCCTTGGCCCATCTGCCTGGTTTCTACCCTGTCTTCATGGTAGCTGTTCCTTTGCCATGCAGGGCTCTTCCTTTAGATCTCACGTGACAGTGTTCTTCTTGTCATCCAGGCATCAACACCTCATCAGAGAGAGCCTCCCTCGTCCCCCCACCTGAAGCAGACTCTTTAGTCATTGTCCCCGTTCCCCTGTTTTACTTTATAAAGGCACTTACTACTCCCTAAAATTATCTTACATATCTGATTGTTTATGTATTTATTGAGTGTCTTCCCCCATCGAGACTGTGACCCTTGGGGTCCGTGACCAGGTTCGTCTTGTTCAACTGCCTGTTGTCTGCACCATGATCAGAGCTGGGCACTCAGAAGTGCAATATGAATGGACAAATGATGTGTGTACTCTTGTGTACACATCTGATCTCTTCCTGAGGCTCTCCGCCCAGGAGTGGAATTCCTTGGTCACATTGTGACCCATGTCTAAATTTTAAGGCATGTCTAAATAGACCCATGTCTATTTTTAAGGCATTTGATATGTGGCACTAAATTAATCTAATTTAAAGTTACACCACTTTTCTGTCTCTCTCTCTCTCCTAGAAATAAATAAAACATTTAAAAAAAAAAAAAGGGGGGGCGCCTGGCTGGCTTAGTCGGTTAAGCATCCGACTTTCCCTTAGGTCATGATCTCGCGGTTTGTGGGTTTGAGCCCCGCGTTGGGCTCTGTGCTGACTGACAGCTTAGAGCCTGGAGCCTGTTTCAGTCTGTGACTCCCTCTCTCTCTGACCCTCCCCTGCTCACACTGTCTCTCTCTCTCTCCTAGAAATAAATAAAACATTTAAAAAAAATAAATAAATAAAGTTACACCACTTTATACTCACGCCAGAAGCAGCTGGAGTGACTCTTCCCCCCATAGCCTCTCCTGACTATTGCCATCTCCCCTCTTTTAAACATGTCTTTGTTAGTTTGATGAAGAAAACTGACATCTTGTTGTCACTTGAAAATAATAATTATGCAGGTGGAACATATTTTCACATTTCTTGGCCATTCGTCTTGCTTCTGTGAACTGCTGGTTCAAGGCCACAGTCCGTTCCTTGATGGAGTATTCGTCTTGTCCCTGTGGCTTTCTAAGAGCTGTGTAGATAGGTTCTCTCATAGGCTTCTTGGTAAGAAGATTTCCCCTGCCCCCACACGCTTAATATATCATGGACACAATTATAAATATACCACATCCTTTTTAAGAACCGAATACTCCATGACATAGGCATACCATAATTGATTGAGCCAGGACCCGTTCATTCCTCAGTTTCTTCCTTGATGAAATAGATAGTAACTGATTATCATTCAGCATAAGTCATAGTGTTATTGTATCAATGTATTACTTACTCTAATGACTTAGGGTGAATGAAATACTGGACTTTGAGAGGCTCCAGAATGTACACCGTGAATGTTAGGGAATGGAGTGTTATTCCCCACAACACGGGGGGGCACAGTGGAGCAGACTGGACAGTAGAGCTGTCTATGAGGCTGCTGTGGCATCAGGCAAAAGTCCAGCGTGCCCCCCCACCCCAGGGAGGCCCGAGCTGGGTGTCGACCCTCCAGAGAAGCAATAGCACTGCTTCTCGCTGAGGTCGACTTGCTCCTACTTTTCTTGGTTTCCATGTTCTTGTGTCCCAGTTCTGGTTGCATCTGCCCACCCTCCCCCTTACAGAGGTGAGCTCCAGGACCTTTGTGTCCCCCGAGCAGAGGAATGCAGTGAAAACACAGGGCCTTACCTGAGTGTAGAGGACCTTTTAGAACCATTAGAGCCACATGATCCTCCCAGTAGATACTGAAAAAACATTTGACAAAACACGGTGTCCTTTCTTGAGAAAAACCCTCAAGAAAGTAGGGATAAAAGGATCATAATGGCCATATATGAAAGACCCACAGCTAATATCATCCTCAGTAGGGAAAAAGGTCATCTTTTTCTTCCCCCTAAGGTCAGGAGCACGACAAGGATGTCCACTCTCACCACTTATTCAACATAGTGTAGGAAGTCTTAGCCTCAGCAATCAGACACCACAAAGAAATAAAAGGCATCCAGATTGGCAAGAAGGAGTCAAATTTTGACTCTTCCCAGATGACAGGATACCTACCCTATGTGGGAAACCCAAAGACTCCACCAAAAACCTGCTAGAACTGATACATGAATTCAGCAGAGTTGCAGGATATGAAATCAATGTACAGAAATCACTTGCATTTCTTTTTTTTTTAAGTTTATTTATTTATTTTGAGAGAGAGAGAGACAGTGTGAGCAGGGGAGGGTCAGAGAGAGAGGGAGACACAGAATCTGAAACAGGCTTCTGGCTCTGAGCTATCAGCACAGAGCCCAACGCGGGGCTCGAACCCATGAACCATAGGATCATGACCTGAGCTGAAGTCGGACGCTTAACCGACTGAGCCACCCAGGCGCCCCTGAAATCAGTTGCATTTCTATACAAATAATGAAACAACAGAAAGAGAAATCAGAAATTGATCCCATGTACAATTGCACCAAAAACCATAAAATGCCTAGACATAAACCTAACCAAGGAGGTGAAAAATCTATACACTAAAACCTATAGAAAGCTTATGAAAGAAATTGAAGAAGACACCAAAAAATGGAAAAACATTCCATGCTCATGGATTGGAAGAACAAATATTGTTAAAGTGTCGATACTACCCAAAGCAATCTACATATTCAGTGCAATCCCTATCAAAATAGCCGCGTTCTTCACAGAGCTAGACCAAACAGTCATAAAATTTATATGGAACCAGAAAAGACCCCGAATAGGCAAAGCAATCCTGAAAAAGAAAACCAAAGCTGGAGACATCACAATTCCAGGCTTCAAGCTGTATTACAAAGCTGTAATCATCAAGACAGTATGGTACTAGCACAAGAACAGACACATCGATCAATGGAAAAAAATGGAGAACCCAGAAATGGACCCACAAACATATGGCCAACTAATCTTTGACAAGGCAGGAAAGACTGTCCAATGGAAAAAAGACAATCTCATCAGCAAGTGGGCCTGGGAGAACTGGACAGCAAAATGCAGACGAATGAGCCTGGACCACTTTCTTACACCATACACAAAAATAAACCCAAAATGGATGAAAGACCTAAACATAAGACAGGAAGCAATCAAAATCCTAGAGGAGAAAGCAGGCAAAAACCTCTTTAACCTCAGCTGTAGTGACTTCTTACTTGACATGTCTCCAGAGGCAAGGGAAACAAAAGCAAAAATCAACTATTGGGACCTCATTAAGATAAGAAGCTTCTGCACAGTAAAGGAAACAATCAGCAAAACTAAAAGGCAACTGATGAATGGGAGAAGGTATTTGCAAATGACATATCAGATAAAGGGTTAGTATCCAAAATCTAGAAAGAATTTATCAAGCTCAACACCCAAAAAACAATTAATCCAGTAAAGAAATGGGCAAAAGAAATGAATAGACACTTTTCCAAAGAGACATCCAGATGACTAACAGACACATAAAAAACTGCTCAACATCACTAAGCACAAGGGAAATACAAATCAAAACCACAATGAGGTATCACCTCACACCTGTCAGAATGGCTAACATTAACAACTCAGGCAACAACAGATGTTGGTGAGGATGTGGATAAAGAGGAAATATTTTGCACTGCTGGTGGAAATTCAAAATGGTACAGCCTCTCTGGAAAACAGTATGGAGGTTCCTCAAAAACTAAAAATAGAACTACCCTATGGCCCAGCAATTGCATTACTAGGTATTTATCCAAAGGATATAGGAGTGCTGTTTTGAAGGGGCACATACACTCTAATGGTTATAGCAGTGCTGTTGACAATAGCCAAAGTATGGAAAGAGCCCAAATGTCCATCAACTGATGAATGGATAAAGAAGATGTCCACATCTCTCTCTCTCCCTCTCTCTCTCTCTCTCTCTCTCTCACACACACACACAATGGAATACTCCTTAAGAATCAAAAAGAGTGGAATCTTGCCATTTGCAGCAATGTGGATAGAACTAGAGTGTACTATGCTAAGCAAAATAAGTCACTCAGAGAAAGACAAATATCATATGACTTCTCTTGTAAGTGAAATTTAAGATACGAAACAGATGAACATAAGGGAAGGGAAGCAAAAATAATATAAAAACAGGGAGACAAACCATGAGAGACTCTTAAATACAGAGAACAAACTGAGGGTTGCTGGTGTAGTGTTGTGTGGGGAGAAGAGCTGAAGTGGGGAGAGGCATTAAGGAGGAGACTTGTTGGAATGAGCACTGAGTGTTATATAGAAGTGATGAATCACTGGATTCTGTTCCTGAAATCATTATTGCACTATATGTTATCTAACTTGGATTTAAATTTTAAAAATAAATAAATAGTAAAAAAAAAAAAAAAAACCATTAGAGTCAATAGACTTAAGTCTCACAAGACAAGGAAGGTGTTTCAGTGTTAAAATTAATTTCACTGTTTTCTTCCATACTTCCATCACCAAAGCAAAACCCTCCAAACCGACATGCTTCCGGAAGCATTCATAAGCATTACCTTTTCTATAGCACTTGGTACTGAGCTGATGCCTTATGCTCCCAGCCTCTTGTCACTGTGGTGACAAGTGGTGGGTCACTGAAGTGGCCCTGAGCGGTTCTTTCTGTTTGGGTGATGTTCTTCTGGTATCTTCCAGGTATGCCCCCATGTGGCTCATCAACTGCCCCAAAGGCAGGGCCCTTAGGTGTCCTGGTTTTGACCCAGCGGGTCGACTGTCCTTTCCTGGGCGGTGAAGGGTGACTGCTTCCTGAGGGCTGAGGTAGAGATGCAGGAGTGCACAGTCCGGTTGGAGACCCCAGAGGTCCCCATCTTCGTTTACTGAGTGACGTTGCTAAGTCTGCCTCACTTCTCTGAGCCTCCTTTTCTCATCTGTCATCTCTGGAGCCAACAGTACTTACTTATGTCATTGGGTTGTTGGGAGACTTCCATAAGGACTGCACGTGACTCGCTGAGACCTGTGCCAGGCAGACAGGAAGTCCTCAGCACAGGCTCCAGCCCCACTGCCTGTCCTGAAATTTGGACCATTTCTTACATTTGCCTTCAGGGTTCTGTTCCAGCGTCGTGCCCCGGAGGCCAGCTGTGGGGAGCCTGTCCCACTGCACGGTGGCTGTTCGGGCTTCCCGTGTTCACATTTTCTTCCATGACTGCCGCACAGTGGTCCGGAGTGTGACCTCTGAACTTGGACCAGAGAAGGATTCAGAAGCTGAGTCTGGATTCGGGTCGGGCAGCTTCCTGCAGGGTCCTGCGGTTGGTTCTGCAGCGCTGGGGCTATTTCTCACAGGGTTCCCCAGGGAACCCCCATGGTAACTCCAGGTGGACTCGAGCAGTGGAGGAGACTGGAACCCGCTGTGTACTCAGCTTTGGACATTGTCACTCTTGGGAATGCACTGAGGAGGTGACTAGTACTGATGTCATGTTGCACCTATAGGAACATCCCTGAGGTGGGAGTTTCCCTAAAAGGAATCGTCCATTCCCCTACCGTCTTCCATGATACATTTTCCCAGCTCTCTGTTTTTTTTAAATTAAAATTCACTTTGCTTTTAACAAAATGATACATAGACAGGTAAAAAAAAAATCAAAGAGTACTGAAAGGCTTGTAAGAATATGCAGCAGCCCACAGCATGTCTCTTCCTTTTTCATTCCCCAGAGGCAGTCATTTTCAACTCTTAGATTTCTTCACTTCTGGTACTTCATCTCCACATTTCTCAGTAATTTGAATGTACTGCTTATTTCTTAATTTGCCTATTCTACACATTCAGTTCTCTTTATAATCTCCCCCAGCGGGCAGCCTCACAAGTTTTGGTAAATTGGTGGTCAGTGTTTACATATTGTGACGAGGCAGACCCTGGGTACGGCGCAGTCAAGTAATGCCCTATGGGTAGTTTTTTCTTTCTCGTACAGCCTTTTCATTTTCTTGGAATTAGTTATTGACTTGTTTCTTTCACTTCGCTTAACTGTCTAGGTACCTATTGAATTTTATATTCTAAATTTTTAGTTTTCTTTTTAATGTTTTCCCAGCTATCTTTTTTATTTTACTGTGTTTTGTTTTGTTTTTGATTTCCTGTATAGTTAACATACAGGATTACGTTAGTTTCAGGTGAGTAATGACATTCACATGAACACGCATCAACTGGTGCTCTTCATGGCTCAGGCACTCACTCCCCAATCCCTATGCCCTGTATTTCACCCATTCCCCTACCCACCTCCCCTCTGGTAACCATCCGTTTCTTCTCTGTAGTTAAGAGTTTGTTTCTTGGTTTGCCTCTCTCTATTTTGTGTGACTTTGCTCATTTGTTTTGTTTCTTAAATGTCACATATGAGTGAAATCATATGGTATTTGTCTTTCTCTGACTTATTTCACTTAGCATCATTCTCTCTAGCTCCATTTGCAATGTATCATTGCAAATGGCAAGATATCATTTTTTAGGACAATCCGTTGTATATATCCACCACATCTTTATCTGTTCGTCAATTGATGGACACTAGGGCTGCTTCCATATCTTGGCTCTTGTAAATAATGCTGCGATAAACCTAGGGGTGCATGTATCCCTTTGAATTAGTGTTTTTGTATTTTGGGGTAAATACTTGGTGGTGTGACTACTGGATCATAGGGTAGTTCTCTTTTTAAGGAACCTCCATCCTAAGTGCCTGTTGATTTTTTACATGCAAATTTTAATTTTTTTTAATTTTTAAATTAATGAATTATGTTTTCAAACAGCTTTATGCCTGTTTTTTTTTCTTTAAAAATTTTTTTAATGTTTTACTTATTTCTGAGAGAGAGACAACGTGAGCAGAGGAGGGTCAGAGAGAGAGGGAGACACAGAATCTGACACAGGCTCCAGGCTCTGAGCTGTCAGCACAGAGCCCAACGCCGGGCTCGAACCCACGAACCGTGAGATCATGACCTGAGCTAAAGTCGGACACTTAACCAACCGAGCCACCCAGGCGACCCCTGCCTGTTTTTATTTTTCTAAATGCTCCAGCGTATCTGTCACACACCCATCCATATTTCTTCCCAGGGTTTAAGTACAGTTCCAGAAGCTACCCTGTCCACTCTTCCCCAGATGGTTCACCACAGCCTTCCCTTCTTTTCCCTTTGTGTAGGCCCGGACACCCCTGTCATCACCGTCCTGTGTAGACTCCGTTTCCTGGGGTTCATGGTTTCCTCTTCATTGATTTCATCCCCAGTTTTGCTGTGCATTTCCCAGTAGGTTCCTAAGAAAGGGTTGGTGGAAGATTAACTTCTTAAGTCCTTGTATGTCTGTAAAGGTCTTTATTCTGCCCTCACACTTAATTGGTTTGAATGGAGAATTCCAGAATTCCCCAGAATCTTAAAGACATTTTTTCTCTCGTCTTATTTAGTGCCCAGTGTTGCTGTCGAGACGTCTGATGCGTTCTGATTCCCATTCCTTTTTATGTGACTTGGTACTGCTCTCGAAGTTTTAGAAATGGTTTCTTTCTCCTACATTTGGTGGGATTCTCTCTTGTTTTGCTTTGGGTGGGACTTTTTCATTCACTGCTACAATACTCATAGGCTCCTTAGTATGGACACTCACCTTCTCTTCCATTTTTTATTTCTCTTTCTGGAGAATTCATCATTTGGATGTTGTCCTGATCCTTCACCCTTCTTCGTTTGACTTTCCTATAGCTTATCTTAGTATTTTACTTTCTGGAAGCGTTCCTCAATTTTCTCTTCCAGTATTTTTAAAAATTTTTAATTTTAGCTATAACTTTTTTATCTCTAGGTTCTTTATATTCTTTTTTTTTTTTTTTAATGTTTATTTACTTCTGAGAGAGACAAAGACAGAGTGCAAGCAGGGCAGGGGCAGAGAGAGAAAGGGAGACACAGAATCCGAAGCAGGTTCCAGGCTATGAGCTGTCAGCACAGAGCCCAACGTGGGGCTCCAACCCATGAACTGTGAGATCATGACCTGAGCTGAAGTCAAATGCCTAACCAACTGAGCCACCCAGGCGCCCCTATATTATTCTTAAATTTATCCTTTAAGATTGTTTTCAAAATATTCCATTCTTTGGTGGTTGTAGTATATTCATTAATCCCTTTGAAGATAAAAATTACAGGTTTTGCTGTTTGTTCCTTAATTTTAATTGTTTTCTCATACTGTCTGTGCTACCCTCAAATGCCCATTGTTCTTTTTTCTAAGAAAGGAGGTTCGATTTTGATTTTTTTGTTGTTGTTGTTTATTTATTTTTGAAAGAGAGAGAGTGTGACTTGGGGGAAAGGCAGAGAGAGAGGGAGACACAGAATCCTAAGCAGGCTCCAGGCTCTGAGCTGTCAGCACAGAACCCAACGCGGGGCTCTAACTCACGAACCACAAGATTATGACCTGAGCTGAAGTCGGATGCTTAACCAACTGAGCCACCCAGGTGCCCCTAAATGCCTGTTATTCTAATTTGGACCCTATCTTTCATATTTGAGCCTTACCTTCAGCACCTGGTGATCCTTTGGTGTCAGTTTATATTTAAGAGCGAGGCACTAGTTACTGGGGTTGGAGTGCCCAGGTAGGGGTGAGGCCTGTGGGCTGGTGGGTGGTGTACAGGTGATGTAGCAGGGAAGTAGCATTTGTAGCAGGAGAACCCCGGAGTCTGTATGTGCTGGTCTACTCTCTGGCACGCTTTAGCATCTCCGGAAACAAATCCTCTGATGCCCAGTGTTAGGGGGTACACCTGGCTGCTGAGGTGTGCGCAGTATTCAGTCTGGAGTCTACTTCCTCCTGGTGTTCTGGAGTCCTGAGCCTTACTGGTTCCATTTCTGCAGAAAATAACATCTGAAATGGGGCTGGGGATCTGGGAGTGTGACCGCTGTGTTTATAGACCTTGTTCTAATCTTCCTGTTTCAGCTCTAAACTCTATACCTTCATCCCCAGTGGTATCTGGTGGCTCCGGGCCCTGGGTTCTGGGGTGCAAGTCCTTAGACCCTCCACTCTGCTAAATCTCAGGCTTTCACTTCCCACATCTCCAGATGGCTGTTGACCTCTCTCTTGCATCGTACTTTTCTCCTGCTCTGTATTTCAGTGTGTTCATGCTTCTCCACGTGGCTGTCATTTGAGAAGAACATTGGCAGAGAAGGGAGACAGACCCATGTTTCCAGTCTGCCACTGCCCACCTACTCCCTCCCAGAGGCAGCTCCTGCACCCAGGGAGGTGCTAGAAAGACAGGAAGGGCATGGAAGAGTGAGTGTGTATAAGAGCGAACAATGTGTGCATGTGCATGCATGCGTGTATGTGTGCCCGCGTGAAGCCCTGTAACAGACACTCTGAGCATTGCACTCAGCAGCAGCATTGCATATCCTCCAGTGATTTGGGGCAGAGGGCGGGGTACAAACAAGATAACCCAAAGAATAAGGGACCTCATTGAGTGGGGATTATGGAGGTGATACATTCAGCTCAAGGGATTATTAAATCCTAGAAACTTCATTTAAAAAATCTTTTTAAATATTTATTTTATATTTGAGACAGAGAGAGACAGAGCTTGAGTGGGAGAGGGGCAGAGAGAGAGGGAGTCACAGAATCCAAAGCAGGCTCCAGGCTCTGAGCTGTCAGCACAGAGCCCGACGCGGGGCTCGAACTCACGGACTGCGAGATCTTGGCCTGAGCCGAAGTCGGCTGCCCAGCCTACTCAGCCACCAGGCGCCCCTAAAATTTTTTGATTACCTTACTTGGGTAGCTAGCAAGGTATGTGGCTTTTCACATTTTGCCCCGATTGAGTGGCTGATTCATTCATTCCTTCAACAAGCTTTGGTTGAGCCCCTATGTATCAGGCACTATGTTTAGTGCAGGGGGTGGATGGCAGTTGCGCTTTTCCTTGTGACGCTCACAGTCCAGTGGCAGGATAGTAGGGGGCAGGTAAACATTAAGTGCACGTGTATATAATTCGTGTTTGAAGACCAAATCTAGTCCCAGAGATGGAGAAGGAATCCCAGTGGACCAGCTGAACCCCAGTGTTTAGGACTTTTTGAATCTTGATGTAGCATGACGTCACTTGAAAGGTGTGGTTCCATGTCAGACCAGCTGTCCTCATTTTCAGTTTAGACGTGTTAGCGCTGGCTCCGTGGGTGCTCCCCGCTGAGCACTGAGGCAGATGCTTTGCACGTACATCATCTGTTACTGCAGCGTCCCCAGGAGGAGGGGCTTGCTTAACCCATCCGTGTCAAGTTCAAGTCTGCCTTTTCATTTCATGGGTTGCACCGCGCCTGGGGCACCTCTTCCTGCAGCTCGGCCCACCTCCCCACGGCCTCTCCCACCCCGGGATTCGGAGGCTGCCCACCGAGTTCTCACGGTCAGAGCTGAAGCGTGAGTTTCTGCAAGGGCGCCTGCGCAGCTGCCCGCCTCACACGTAACTTCTCACGTAGCTCGTTAGCGCATTTAGCTTGGGACATACGCATTAAGATTCATAAATACCTTTAAGTGACTGCATTGGAAAGAGGCTTCTGGGTACATCTTACGGTCACAGGGAAGGCGAGGCTGGGAATGCCCAACCTTGTTAGACCTGGGCCACTTCCTTATGCTGCTGATGAGCCGGGACCCGGGACCTTCTCGCTCCTTGTTCCAGTCCATCCCCTATGTGGGTCCAGGCTCTGGGCACCTCTGTGTTCTGCCCAGACACGCGCACGTGCACGCGTGCACACACACACACACACACGTGTATACACACATGTGCTTGCGCTCTTTCTCTCTCCCTCCTCTCCCTCCCTCTCTCTCTCACTACCCTCCTCACCTCTCCTTGGTTGGGTTTGGAGGGCATCACACATTTTTACTTCATTGTCAATGAGTTGTGGCCTCAGGGCAAAGCCAGGCCTTTGCTTGTCTGTTTTCAATGCCTCCAGTGCAGGTTAGAGGACTGTAACCGCCTGGGCCTCCGAGGCAAGGGGCAGGCCTGCTGCGCACCTGTTCTCTTTACACACTTGCACCGTCCTCTTCATCATAGTGAGGTGTCTTCACACCCAGTAAAAGGAAAATTCAGGCAGTGGGGTGAGCAGAGGGGGAACCATCCTTTTCAAGCCCTGGAGACAATAGTCTTGATTTAGGGTATCCCCCCCGCTCCGTGAATGTCCAAATATCCAAGAGAGCCCTTCCATTTTTTTTTTAATAGTTTATTGTCAAGTTGGTTTCCGTATAACACCCAGTGTTCATTCCCACAAGTGCCCTCCTCCATGCCCATCACCCCCCTTCCCCTCCCCCCACCCCCATCAGTCCTCAGTTTGTCCAGGAGAGTCCTTCTGAACTCCATACCCTTCTGGTGGGAGGTTAAAGACAGCTCTGTTTTCTGAGGTCCCAGCATGGGATTCCACAGCCTTTCAGTGTTCTGCAGACTTTTTTTTCAATGTATCAAAAATAAGGCATTTATTACGGAGAAACCACGGTTTGTCTAGGTTCCCTTATTTCTTTGTTCCTCTGGCAGCTTTTATTTTCACGTCTTCCTGGTTCTGAAATTGGGATGCATCTGAAAATAGATCTGTACAGTTTGATATTCGATCTCTTTTTTTCCCCGAAGGGTTATTCTTTCCATCCCTGAGTGATTCCCAAGTGACTACCCCCTAGAATTGAGGAAGTACCAGAAAAGTACAGTTTGGGAAATGAAAATCTTTCTGAACATGGAATCCCCAGGAGAAAACGAACAAAAGGGATGCTTGGTGGTAGAGAGTGAGGGCCCCCTGCCTTAAGGCTCATGCTCCCCGAGAGACTTTCTGTAAGACCGTTGTGGGGAAAAGTGCTGATGAGGCCTGATGCCGTTCCAGGTCGTCCCTTTCTGAGGGGGTGACATACTTGGAGCCAACGGTTCCTGACATTATCCCCATACCATTCCTCCCCCACAGTTCAGGTCAAACATATTTGCACATGTAGCATAAGGACCTTTCTTTTTCTTGTGTTCCACTTGCTAATTTACGATTGTTCAGTCTGGGGGAAAAAAGGCATTTTTCTTTTGCTAGTTGGCCTTTGGGCTCTCCGAGGCAGCCTCTGAGAATGTGGCTGTGGGGGGCCCTGGGGATGCCCCCCACGCTCCCGCCCCATGCACGTGACAGCCAGAGGCCATTGGCGTGCTGTGCAGCGTGTACATGGCATGCGGCTGAGTCCAGGCAGTTTTTGTGCCAAGAATGGAGGTTTGCTTTCAGGGGTTTGTCAGATCCAGAACTGCCTCCCGAAGTCTGAGGCTCAACAGGACGACCAGGGAAACAGTAGAGAGGAGATCATTTTGGAGCTCAGCCTGAAATAGGGCGCTGCTCCCTCAGTCTTCCCAGATGTGCCCCCTCAGGATGCTGCCCCCTTGGGATGCTATGGGGCCATTGAGCGAGACAGCAGAGCAAGCCCCTGCGGTCTGTGAATAGAACGGTCTGGAAAGAAATGGGGAGGGGGGGAATGCTGTCCTCATCCAGCCATACCTCTCCTGCTCTCCAATCTTGCTGTCAGCAGTTTGCCCCAAAGCCAGGGCCTTCACACTAAGCCCCCCGCCGTGGCCCAGTACACAGTCCTTTAGGACTCAGATCAAGGCTGGCTTCATGCTTGAGCGCTTCTGAGAGGAACACCTCTGTATCTGTGGACGCAGAAATGGCTTCTTAGTGAGACCATAAACAAGGAGCTGAATCTTTTTTATTTTTCCATCATGATACAGTTTCCGACCTTGAGTACCACTCGCGGAGCTTGCATGTGAAGGAGACACAGCAATGAGCGGGTTTCCCTGGCACCTCGCCCCCAGCCCCCCACTCGGGTCCCCTTGACAAAGCACCCTGGCCGGCCCCAGGGCTCTGGAGCAGGCGGCTGTGGCCGCCTCCCCGCAGGCAGTGCTGCTCTCAGGTGGCATTTCACAGCCCATTGGACTTTTTTCTGCACCCTGTACCGTCCCCCGAGTGAGTGGTAATGAGGAACTTAATGTGCTGACTTCTCCAATCCCTTCTTGGTCCATTGCAACAAAAGTTGCTCTTTTCTCATTAGAACCATTTTTGTCAGGGTGTCTTTAATCAATGGCTTCCCTGGGGACAATATTTTTAGAAGTTGTATTTTTCACATTCTCTCTTTTCCCCTTTTGGAAAATCTCTTCCCAGGGCCTAGTGAAATGAACTAATGAGATGCCATGAGAGTTCAGGCCAGTGTTAATTGGCGCAGGTACGAAGAAGATGCTCACGCACACCTCCGTTTCCAGCCTGCCTTACCTGCGCTCTTTTTCTCTGTCTCTTTGGTGTAGGTTGCACAGACAGCAGATGGTGTGGATGCTGACCTCTGGAAAGACGGCTTATTTAAATCCAAGGTTACCAGATACCTGTGTTTCACGAGATCATTTTCCAAAGAAAATGTAAGTCTGGTAGTGGTGTCCGTTTGCTGAGGGCACACAAGGCATTTACGTGCCTGGTTGAAATTTCCTCTTTTTTTTTGTTGTTGTTGTTGTTGTTGTGGTTTATTTTCATTGCCATATTAATCTGCAGTTTTAGTGAACAGGGTAGAAATCAGCAGCCAGCGCTGTGTTTCATTTATTAACGGTATTATTAACCACGTACCCAAGTGTACAGTGAATTCCATTAAAATGTGCTCTCGAAAGGGAACCAGGAAATTTCTCTCCCAGCCCTCATTTGCCTACCTTTCCTGTAAGTCACAAATCACAGGGTAGCGTGGACGTGAGGGTTTGCCAGTGCAGCTGGATTTAAAGCTGGCCAATAAACAGAAGCAGGCTCTTTTCCCAGACACGGCCTGGTTTCCCAAATGCCTGACTTTCTCCCTGAGTCTCTGACATTTGACGTTTCATTGTGTCTGCAGGTAGGTGTCCACCACGTGCGCAGATTTCTTTCAGTGTGCTGTGCTTAATTCTTGGGCCCATAAATTAGGAAATTTTAAAGCCATCCATTAAGGCTTTTCCAATAGAGTGTTTCAATGAGTGGCTTAGAAAAAAGGGAAGTAGCTTCCGTGTCTACACAGATCTACTCTGAGTGAGGCCTATCATAGGCACTCTGCAAATGAACCTTTTCCATCCTCAGTCTCTTCAAATGTTAGCTCCTTTCCTGAAATCAGAGAGTTTTTGTGCTTATCTAAGGTCACCTGTCTTCCCTAGCCCCAAACAGGGAGCTGTCAGATTTTCATTTTCAAGGGTGACATTGTATTTTTGGCCTACATGTTACTGTCTCTTTCTAATGCAAAAAAATGGGGGAGATGGTTTTTTTTAATTTATTTTTATAAATTTTATGATAACAGTAATACGTGCTTACGGTTTAAAAAACAAAACGATTGTTTTCAAGCATCCTCATTCAGATGTGAGAAAGGGGAGCAGTCCCTGTCATGTACCACACAGCCTGTGGTCCTGTCCCTGGGTGCTGTGTGTCCCTTCAGTGTGGTCTGTGTAGACAGTCACGTGGTGCTGCGGCTCGCACGCTCTCCCACCAGCCGTCCCTGTTGTTTACTGATAAGTCTTTGTTCGGAAAATCATTTCCTAATGTATTCAGGACCGGGGCAGAAACCATTGCTTTAATCCACCCCAAGCCCCCAATTATGAGAGTCATATATGCTTGTTGTAAAGTACAGAGTTTCTAATGGGGCAGGGACAGTCCTGGCACTAAACACTGGAACTCCTTCTGCAGGCGGGAAGGTGGCACCTGGAATGAGTCTGAGCAGGACCCTGGGTGCAGCCCTGGGAGACACTGAGGAGCAGTCTGGAGGCTGGGTTGCCTTTCCGGACTTGGGCTCGTGCAGTTAGGGGTGGTTCCCCTCCATTGGCTCCATGCCTCCACCCTGCATCCATGTCCGCACTCAGTACACTCTCCCACCCCTTTGTCCCTGGAGTTGACCTAAACCCGCTTTTGAAACGATTTATATTTTTAGCTTTTGTCACCTCTGTCCTATCTGCCGGCTGCCACTTTCCGCAGGTCAGTGCGTTCACTGCCGCTTAGGGCGAGAAGGACGACCTCCCGGAGGATTTGAACAACTCACCGTGCCCTGGTCTCACGGTGGTCATTACTGATCCCTGCTCAGCCTCCCCCTCTCCTGACTGAAGAGGCTGCAGCTCCAAACTGTGGCCTCAGAGGACAGCGATGAACTCCTTGATTGTTTTTGATTTCTAGGGTTTTTTCATTTGATCGTTTGTTAGTTTGTTTTTGCATTTCCCCGAAGACTGCGGGGTATTGTAGTCTAGGCCAAAAGAGTCCTGGATCTCTTGGAGTTGGGGATGGTGACAAGTCTAAAAAAAGACACAAGTCACCAAGCCTTGTTAATTTTGGGTGTCGTGGGTAAGTGAATTACACATTCTAGAAGATGCATCGAGTACATCAGCATCTGTTGAACGTTAAAGAGCTACTACCGAGTGTTTACCTTGCAAGCCTCACTCCATGAGGGCCGGGCATGGGGGGCAGGGTGTTAGGAAAGGGCTGGGGGAGAAATCACCTCCCCTCCCAAGGAGTGTAGGAAATCGGTGCGTTTTGTTCTCAGAGGAAGAATGACGGAGTCCTGGAGTGGGATCCAAAGCGATCCAGACAAGGGGGTGCCAGGGGCCCACTTGCCAGCCCAGGAGCACGGGAGGAGTGGGGTGTGTTTTAATCCCATACAGCCAGTCTGTCCTGGTTGTGCTGTCACCGCCAGGACTTTGCATAGTGTCATTTTTTACAACCGAGGAGGAGGGAGGTGGGATCTCAAGACTGGACAGATTCTTAATTAGGCAGCTCAAGTCTCCCAATGTAGGAGTTTTGGGACACTCCTTTGGAACCTAAATTCCTTTCCCCCAATAATGCCATTAATACAGAAACCTGGCTTTGGTGTGACATTGCTTCCTGGGGAAGGATCGAGATTAATTGCACTTTTCATGCCCTGTACTTTCTGCATTACCTGTAATAATAATGTACATAGATTAGGTAGGGAGGATATTAAACAGAAGGATTTATGAACATTTGAATATTAAGTTGGTTATCTGTGGCTACCTTAAATGCAAGGTTGTCAAAAATAATTACAGTATACTAGCAAATACTGGCTACCAGAGACAATATAAATACCCTGAGTCAGTGCATATTGGGCTTTTGGCATGAATCATTTGCTCAACAAGGATTGGGAATACGTTCTTCATATTTATGAGGAGGAAATGAAAGAGAGCACGGGATGGGGGAGGGGAGAGGAACAAGCAAAATTAATGGTGTCGCAGACCTACTGTATTAAACCCAGTACAGCAGCAGCCCTGTGCACGGAGGGACCGCACTTGGGCTGCGGGAAGCTTTGACAGTGCAGCCTCCCGTTTTGTATGCACGGGAGGGTTTTTGATGCTTTTTTTTAATGGCCACACCACTGATGTTCTGGTTTTATGATCAGGGACATTTGTAGAGTGTGGAGGGTGAGGTCGCTAAGTGGTTTGCAGTTGACTTCTGTAAAACCCAACTTGTCAAGTAGAAGACATTTGAGAAGGATATTGATGAATGCCCATCCATCTACGGGGCAGGAAAACATAGCCAGTTGTTAATTTCTCAATGCAGAAAGCAGTGATGACATGGAAAAGCAACTGCCAGGGGAGGAAAAAAAATTATGATAGATTAGATCAGGCAATTCTGAAAGCAGCTGATGTTTTCGAGTTAGGTTAACGGTTCAAACCTTTTCTACACGGTCGGAGATTTATTCTGCATTAGTAAGGTTCCACTTTCCACTTGCTGCGGTGCATGGTTTCTCCGAGACCCAGCTCACCTGAAATGTAATAATATAAAATAGTCGTCAAACACGATAGTTCTGAGGGAAAGAAGCGGTTTTGTGACATCAGGGCCATGAAAGCACTGGTCACAGTTTGCACTTGACACATTGACCTTCATAATTAAACTTGAAGGATGTACTTCACTGGTGTACTTTTGGTGTCTAATGTGTTTATCAGATATACTTTCATTTTTATGTTTCTTTTTACTGTTACTTTTGTTTTTGTTGCTACCGTTTTGATGTGTCATCCAAGCAAATCCAGTCTCATTGCTGACTCTGGTCCACCCGGTTAAAAATGCGCTCCCAAAACATTAAATTTTTCAGCAGATCATTATTGAGCACCTACTGTGAGCCAAGAACTGTCCTAAGCTTGGATTTAGAGTGATGACAGATAGTTTTGGTCCTCATGGTTGTTGAACCCCAGTGATGAGACAGACATTAAACAACTGACCTCTCAAAGATGCCATTATAAGTTGATACGAAGGAAAATAGTGGCCAAGAGAGAATATAGCATCGAGTTTAGATGGTAAGACTGCCCTGATGCTTTCTGAGATAGTGTTGTTGGCACTGAGCATTTCCGCTGGAAATGTGGGCTGCAGATCTGGTATGTTTGCAGAGGGTCCTCTCTTGCACTTCCGGAATGGTGTGTGCTGTCTGCAGGAGATATTTCAGCACTGGTTACGGAAACTGCGCATGGCGGACCCCCATATACTACCACTAAATAGAAATTTTAAGAGGCCCTTGTGCATGTCATTTTAGGAGATGTGTAATATTGAGGCAGCAGGGCTTTTCACTCCGTATTAGTTTATGGTGCTTGGGATTTTACGGAATGTATCTAGCAGCCAAAATGTGTGTCAATATGCAGACCGGCAATCACTCAGGAGTGATTGGGTCTCCGTTAGGCTCCGCTGCAGCTCTCTCCTGCTGCGGTGACTGGCCCAGGAATGTGTGCTTTCTAAACCCTGGGTCGCTCACCGCCCTGCCCCCCCAAAGCTCCAGGCTGAGAGGCAGCCTGGTCCCAGGACGCGTGCGCACAGCCGCCCTCTGCTGGGTTATGTCTCCAGCATCTCCCGGGTTGCTGTCTAGCTAATCAACCAAAGCCGTGGCTGAGTGAGTGGCTTTGAGGTGCCGCAGATGAAACTCCTTCCCGGGGGCCACGCGAGTCCCCGTGTAACCGCTGGGGAACATTAAGTGGCACCTACTCTAATTAACCTGCTGTCGTAAAGCTGCACAAGTCATTGTGTTAAATATGAATCTCGAAGCCAAAATGGCAAACCCACCACAGGGGGGTTCAGATTAATAGTCTGTATCTCTTTTCTTTCTTCCCAAGAGTCATTTAGGGAACGTGTTAGTGGATATGAAGCTCATTGACATCAAGGACACTCTGCCTGTAGGCTTCATCCCCATTCAGGAGACGGTGGACACACGTGAGTCGCCCTTTAGTACCACTCATTACAATGGAACTTTTCTTTCTCCAGGTGTATTTTTAGATGTTTTGTATGTGCATATTTCTCTGGGAACATTTTAGGAGGCCTTGCCACACACCCGTGAATAAACCCTGCTGCTTTTGACGCGTGTCTGAGTTGGTTCTCCAAGGAGTTTGTGGTGTGCTGGGGAGCAGCGTGTAAATGAGCAGAATGTCCTTTTCTCTTACAATGGGCTCCCTGCTGCATCGGCCCACTCAGGAACAGAGCGGTGAAACTGGTTATAGTCCCATCCTCTGGTGTTACGGAAGCCAACCTTGGCACAAGACCCAGAAGCATAAGGAAGAAGAAACTCAGAGACGCCCAGGGAATACAAGTGTAATAATGTCCTTATTTTTGGCTCATGGAGCACACAAGAGAAGCCAGAACCAGAAAGCCTGCACTAGAGGACACAGGATTCAAATCTGAGTGAATACTCTGATGTCCGAGCCACACGGAGCAGAAGTGCATCCCTGACCAAAGTAGAAGCTTCTTCAGGATCAGAAGTGCTTTGAGGTCCTTGTTGCTCACGTCAGTTATTAAATAATGCTAGGAAACCTCTGGATATTTGAGCCTCCTCATTTTGATATAACTTAACTTGTTTTATTTTTAATCACTGGTCCCAACTTTAGGATGTCCCCAGCAAGTGAAAAACAAATACAAAGAACCCTTTCTTCTTTACACTTGATTCATTTGTGAAATTCTGGATCACGTTCTTTGTCATATGTACTTTATTTTTCCATAGTTAGCCCATTTGGGGCCCATAATTTTTTTGCTGTTTTCTTGCTAGCATTTCATATAGACGAGACTTGGCGTATCTACACAGATGCCACATAACCATTATTTTTTTTCTAAAAATTTTCACCATTTATTTATTTTTGAGAGCAGGGGAGGGGCAGAAAAAGAGGGAGATAGAAAGTCTGAAGCAGGCTCCAGGATCTGAGCTGTTTATCAGCACAGAGCCTGATGTGGAGCTTGAACTCACAAACATGAGATCATGACCTGAGTTGAAGTTGGATGCTCAACCAACTGGCCACCCAGGCACCCCGCCATTACAGTTTTAAATTTCTCTTTTGTAGAGAGAGAGCACATAGCAGGGGAGAAAGGCAGAAGTAGAGAGAGAGAGAGAGAGAGAGAGAGAATCTTAAGCAGGCTCCATGCTCTGCATGGAGCCCACCATGGGGCTCAATCCTGGGATCATGATCTGAGCCGAAATCAAGAGTCAGACACTCAACCCATGTCTGAGCCACCCAGGCACCCTCCCCATAGCATTCTTTTAATGAAACAAGTAGATTCCATTGTATAGCGTATTTTTATTTTCTTAATAGTTCTCTTACTTTTGACCGTTTTATTTTTACTTGTTATATATGTGTTAGCTAATAATCAGGATAGCAGACATGTAGTATGTCACTTAACAGATGCTAACCCCTGTGATGAATGCTTTACGTTCCTGACTTCACTAAATCTTCAAAAGACCCCTATTTGGAGATGAGTATTATTATACCCATCACGTATGAGAAAATTGAGGCACAATAACTACTGAGTGTTTGAAGAGCTTATCCAAGATCCGACTGGGGGAGTAACTAGAAGACACACACAAGTCAGACTCCAGCTGTGCTGATAGCCCCAATGCCACCCATAACATCATGTGGTTAAGTGCCTTTTACAGATGGATTTTATATGTTTATGCATCAGGGTTTTTTGGTAACAGTTCTGTCAATATATAATTCACCCACCATATCATTCACCCACTTGAAGTACACATTTCAGTGGTTTCAAGGATATTCACAGAGCTGGGCAACTATTACCATGATTAATTTTGGAACGTTTCATCACCAAACACGTCCCATACTCGTGAGCTGTCACTCTCCATTTCTCTCCAACCCCCACATCTTTTTATTTTGATGGAGCTTGATTCATTACTTTTTCCTTTGTTGCTTATGTTTTAGGTGTCCTACCTGAGAAAGCATTGCTTAATTCAAGGTCACCAAGATGTTTGCCCGTGTTTTTTTCTGAGGATTTATAGTTTCAGCTCTTATATTTATAGCTTTGATCCATTTTGAGTTCACTTCTGTGTACGGTGTGAGATAGGGGTCTAACTTGATTCTTTTCACACGTGAATGTCATGTTCTAGCATGATGTGTTGAAAAGATCATTCTTTTCCCCCCACTGAATTGTCTCAGCATCCTTGTTGCAGATCAGTTGACCGTAAATGTAATTCATTCTTCTTTTTCAGGATTAGTTTTACTATTCCGGGTCCTCTAAATTTCCATGAATTTTAGGATTAGTCAATATCTGCAAAGAAACGAGCTAGTTTTGAAAGGAATGATGTTGAATCTATAGATCCGTTTGGGTATGTGTAGGTTTTAAATGATTTTCTTGTGTTGAGTTTCCAAGTACTTGAGACTACTGGGTTTTAGGTCCCCTCTGGTCTGCTCCAGCCTTCTTCTCCAGACATTTTCCTTACCTTCAAGCCCTCTATACTTTCCCCAAACTGAGGTCCTCACTGTACGCTCTTCATTCCTGTTTCCTTCCTGACTCTATTTGCTTTGTTGTTTTCCTTGCCTGAAATGCCCTTTCGCTCAATTCTGAGCATCCTCACCCCATATCTTTCAAGGGTGAGCTTCAGTTCCGCCCCCTGCATGAAACCATCTCTGATCCCTAGGTACCAGTTTCAAGCAAGCCCTCTCTCCTCCACAGTCAGAATGCCTCTGTAGGCACCGCAGGCTTTGCGAGAAGAAGGTGACTGTCTAAGGTATTGGTCCTGCCCTCCAGGAGCTCGGCCTGGTCGATGACCTGGCCCTGAAAACAAGGACTTGCATCACAACGTAGTCAGCCAGAGCTGTCATCAGCCAGAGATCAGGGACTGGCTGCCTCCTTTGCCACTTTTCATCACAGCCGGGACAACACACGTTTAGTGGAGGGAGGGAGCGAAGTAAGCACCACAGTGCAGTGGTCGGGAGCCAAAGGAAGTGATCACTTATGCCTCTCAGTTCCCACCTGTTCTCTGTCAGGACACACTGTGGCTTGGCGGGGGGAGAAGGGGGAAAGCACTAGGCTCTGGGGTCGGACTCACCCGATCCTGAGTCTGGCTCTGCCACTTACTTTAGCGCCCCAAGCAAATGACTTCATCCTTCTGGGCCTCAGTTTCCTCATCTATAAAATGGGGGGGAATAGTAGACACCTCATAATGTTGTTTTTAGCTTACATTTTAGCCACTTATATGTCTTATGTGCACCTTTGCTACTAACCTTTTTCTCTGAGGGTGAGATTCGTGTATAATTCATCATTGAATCACCTAAGGCACCTACCAGACACAGCACCTTGCTCAGAGGATGAGCCCCTTAAAGATAAGCTTTAGTACTCTTTGTTGCCAGATTAACTTCCAGAAATACCAGTTCCCGGGGCCACTAATGAGACAGGCGTGTTCCTGTTTTCCAGAGGCCTGTCAGCATAGGTTTTACATTTTTAGTCACTTATATACCATTCTAATTTTATTTAATTTTCTCATCATCATTGGTGAGCAAGACCTGAACATTTTCACAAGGGTTTGCTTGCTGCTCTTGCTTATTCTGATGTGATTCATCTGCTGAGGAACTAAAATTGCCTTGTCGGCTTGTATTCATTTCCCACTTTTCCCTCGTGTTTTACTTAGTTTCAGAATTTGCATTGGTGTTCGTTTTTGACAACGAATTGACTTGTAATGTCTTTATATCGATACGCTCTACAGCCGCAAGGGATTTCCCATTCTGCATTTTCTTCTTAATTTGTTGAACTAGTTAAGTGAGGAGGCCCAGGGCCGCGTCCTCTCTGGGCCTATGGTCTAGCTGCGGCGGGGTCCCCCTGATCCTGGGCGGGGAGCATTTCCCCGTGACTGGGGATGTGTCACACCCAATGTCTGCCGGTGGACATTCTGAGGGCAGGTCATCACATCACCAACAAGTGTCTTATCACACAAGGAGGGAGATGGGTTTCAGGGAGCCTATTCATTTTGGGGTAAACAAAATGAATAGAGCCTTCTCCCAGGGTCCAGGTGAGCCCAGACCAACCGGAGAAACCTGTCGTCACCTCTGTGCAGTTTGCGGTCGGTGCGTTTAAGGCCCTGATTTTGTAAAGTCAGCCAAAAACAAAAACAAAAAAAACCCAACTCCATGAGACTCTTGTAATGAATCTAAAATAGTTTGTTACTATCCACACAGTACTTAAAAACTGGAAGACTGTTTGTTTTAGTAAAGTGCTGTATCCTTTCTCTGTGTTCATTAGCATGACTGAACACATTTCGATTGACTCTATATAATGTTTACTTAAAATTAGGCCTGTTTAAGCATGTGTAATTAGTGGCTCCATCTCTTACCCCGAGTTGCCATCAATGGAGGAATGGAGCAGAGAGCAGTGTGGCAAAAGCAAGTAATGTGCCTGCCTTTTCGTTTATTTGAGGAAAGGTCTTACCTTCTTCACAACAGTCAAAGGTCTGATCTTCCCAGCTAATAGCTCCTGAAGGTATGGTTGCCACAGGTGTTTTCCCCTGCCTCGTGAGTTACAATGTTTGGGGTCTGGATTGGGGACGTTATTATTCAAAGCTCATTAGATCTGATCTAGGCCCTCAGTTTCCTTGCCTAGGAAAAGAACCCACTGAGTTTCTGAGTTTCCACCTGGCTCTTTAAAAGCACCCTCCCCACCCCGAAGTCTACAAGATGCCACTGATGACAGCCTCCCCTCGGTCAGGCCAAGACCAATGGCACGACTCTCCTTCCCTCCCCATGCTCTTGTCTGATTTGAGTGTGCATACTCCCTGCCCCAGAACTGAAAGGTCCTGAAAGACCATGCCAACCACTGACATAAATTGTGTGTTAGAGGTTTACTGGTAATAATGATGATAAGAACATTCATGCTTTATTGAGCACTTACTGTGTGCCAGGCACTGGGCTAAGTGAAGCATATGATGTGTTAGCACATTTCATCTGCCCACCGTCCCTTTGGGGTGGGGTTTCATTAATTCCCTTTTACAGAGAACAAAACCCAGGCTCAGAGAAATTAGGTCACTCACCTAAGATCACGGAGCTGATGGCAGAGTTGGGATTTCAACCCAGACACATCAGACTCATGTACTAAGTCCCTGCAATTGACTGAAATTCATTTTTAAAAACCACAAATGGGTGGCTCAGTCGATTAAGCATCCAACTCTTGGTTTTGGCTCAGGTCATGATCTCGCAGTTCATGAGTTTGAGCCCTGAGTTGGACTGTAAGCTGACAGCACAGGGCCTACTTGAGTTTCTCTGTCTCCCTTTCTCTCTTCACCTCCTCAGCTCACTCTCTCTGTCACTCTCAAAATAAATAAATAAAACTTAAAAAAAATAAAAACCGCAAGTGAACAAACCAAAAAACACCTGGCTGGCCACGACTGGACGTTGCTACATCACCAGCTCATTGCCCTCAGACTTCATAAGTAAGAGCAAAGAATCACATACTTTTCTTTCCTTTCCTGTACCAAGCCTTTTCCAGGGAGACCAAGTAGTTGAAGAAGTTATTTTTTTATGTAGGATCTCCAGCTAATAAATTCAGAAGGCATCCCAGAATTAGAAAATGGCCATCTTGAAAACTTGAATGAGATTATGGATCTACATCCTCAGTGGATGAAAACGCTGCTCAAGGAATGGTTGTTGGGGACTTTATAGCCCAAGTACCCGGGTTGACACCACAGGCACCCAGAGTGGCGCAGCGGGACTCCGGGCCTCACGATAGGACACTGTCGGATGTGTATGCCTCACGTGTGAAGCGTTCCTACCTGAAACAAACAAACAAAAATCTAACCTGGATCTAATCAGGCCTTCCACTCTAACTGCCACTTTACAGGAAATACAGGAGAATGACCCAGTCCCACCAACTTCTCTGCTCCCTGAAGGAGAGGGGAGGGTGGAGAGGTTGTTACAGTATAAAAGGAACCTAAGAGTCCTCACAACCAGAGTCAGTGCATAGACACTGGATCTTGATGCAGAGAAAGCAATAGTTCAATGATATTTTTGAGAATAATGGAGAAAACTTGAATATGGGCCGCCTATTGGTGACACTGGGGAGTCATTGTTCATTTTGTTAGCCGTGATAATGGCATGCTGGTCTTATGGAAACTAGTCATTTGCCGTGGATGCCTACTGAGACCTTGATGGGTGACATAACAGTGGGAGGATTCATTTTAATCCTCCAGCAAAACTCCCAGAGTGTGGGGGGAGGAAGAGGTGGCAGCAGCATGTCCATTGTTGATGGTGTTGAAACTGGATGATGGGAACAGGTGGGGTCATTCATTCTGTTGTTCTCCCTACTTTGGGGAATGTTTGAAAATTTCCTTAATAAAAAGTGAAAAAGAAGAAAAGCCCACACAGCAAAAAGTGTCATTACTCAGGGTGTCCGTAGTATGTCCCTGATGGCTTAAGCAGTGAGCAGATGATGGTGGTGGCATTTAGAAGCCAGCCCCACGGGTTTATTCCAAGCTGCTTCTCCTTGCAGAGGAGTGTGCACCCCTGGGAGGCGTTCTCAGCAGGGGTGTCTGGGGTCAGGTCCCAAATGTAGGGCAGGGCTCCTGGTGCCCACTCTGCAGTCCCAGCCTGGGGAGGGCAGGAGGGGTGCAGCCCAGTGACTTGGATGACCGGTCGCTTCTGCTGCCAGGAAGGGAACGTGACAGGGGACACGGTGTTCAGAATAGACATGTTGGCATCCCTGGAAGACTCATACCTTTTCTTGTTGTCCTTTTCTTCAGAGGAAGTGGCTTTTAGAAAAAAGAGGCTGTGCATTAAATTTATCCCGCGGGATTCAACTGAAGCTGCAATTTGTGACATTCGGATCATGGGCCGGACGAAGCAGGCCCCTCCACAGTACACGTTTATCGGGTAAGTGTTAGGAACGCCCATCTTGTCTCTCCTATCTGCCAAGAGCGCTCAGGTCACTCCTGGGATGAGGTCCTGAGACAGTGTGTGACCCGCGGGGCTCTTGGCCACCTGCCTCTCCAGCCTGAACTCACTGCTGCCCTTCCTGCTTACGCTGCTGCTGGTCCAGAGGCCGAGCCCTTGACCTCTGTGTGCCTCTACTCACACTGCCTTTCTAAGGGCGTTTCCTTCCCTGTCCTTCTGTGTGTTTGTCCTTCAGGCTTCTTGGGGGCCTCTCCACATACCTGAAAGCCCAGATATTCGCTCCTTTTTGACCACTTGGCCTCAACCCTCTGCATTGTGTGTTCATCCCACCAGAGTTAAAGGAGCACCCGTTCTGTACCTTCGGGCCAAAGGCCCTGGATATGGTGCTGAAGGAGCAAGCAAAGACCTGCTCTCATGGCGGTGGTCTTGTAAAAGGGGAGACCAGCAGCAAACAAGAAATAAATGAGACCATTTCAGTTAATGGCAAAAATGAAACAGCAGTGAATGGAGGCTGCTTCAGTGAGGGTGTCCGGAGGGTGATGTTTGACAGAGATGTAAATGTCAGAAAGAAACCAGCCACACAGAGACTTGAAGGCAGAGCCTTCCGGGGGCGCCTGGGTGGCTCGGTCAGTTAAGCGTCCAACTTCGGTTCAGGTCACGATCTCAGGGTTCGTGGGTTCGAGCCCTGCGTCCGGCTCTGTGCTAATAGCTCAGAGCCTGGAGTCTGCTTCAGATTCTGTGTCTCCCCCTCTCTCTCTCTGACCCTTCCCTGCTCATGCTGTCTCTCTCTCTCAGAAATAAATAAAACATTTTAAAAAATTAAAAAAAAAAAAAAAAAAAGGCAGAACCTTCCCGGGCCCAGGAGAAGAGCGAGTGTAAAGGTGGGAATGGGTATGGCCTGTTCGGGAGCAGAAGGCAGCCCAGTGTGGCCAGCACAGGCAGACAAGGATGAACCAGGGTTTGGGGCAAGCCCTTAGCAGGATCTTGCACAACCATGGCGGCAGTTTGGAATTTATTCCACGAGCAGTGGGGAGCCGTTGGAGGGTTCGGCGTCAGGAAGAAACGTGAATATTACATGACTACACGATAATTCCTCATGCAGTACTTTGGTCTGATGTTCATCTTCCCTGAGAAGCAGAGGACTGCTAAGGGCTGGGCGCACTGTGTCCTGTTCACCTGGTAGCCTCAGTTCTGGGCGTGGGCCCAGCTCTGTAGCTGTTTTATAAATTCTAAGTACAAGGAGTCTCAGGATTTCACTCTGGGCTCTAGATTGTAAGTGATAGGAAACCCAACCCAGGCTGGCTTAACCAAAGGAAGAGTTTGTTGATCAGCATAACAGCAGGGATCCGCGGACAGGGTGGCTTCAGGTGTGGCTGGAAGAAGTTGCTCAGAGGACATCACTAGGACCTGGTTCTCCCCCGCACCCCCCCCCACCCCGCCCAACCTGNACCTCCTTTCCCAGATTCCTTGGGGTAGATGCCATTCTTCTACACGCTCTTCCCTAGTGGACTAATCTAATCGTGGTGTGGTAGCTCCGCCTACTTTTCCTCCAGGTTTAAGTTCTGAGGCAAAGAACAAATCTGTGTTCTTGATAATTCTAACAAGTTCTAGAATTCAGTCTCATTGGTTTTGCTTGATCTCACTGGGGTCACGTGCACCCTGAGTTCATCATCGCTCCCTGGAAAATGTCATTCTCTCAGAAACCAGGCCTGAGCGGGAGGCGAGATTGGCTCTGTTGGAACCCAGGGGCTACAACTGAGGAGAAGGCTGCGCCCCAAATATGGAGGGCAAGCAAAGAGTCAGAAAGGAGGGGGAATGGACACTGGATGCCCAAAAGATGAAGGGTGTTTGTTGTGTTCAGTCAAGTGAAATTCAGGTCTCTCCCACCAGTGAGTCCCATAGATAGTTTTAGGCACCTCTGGCTACGGGCCTCACGGGCCTCACTCCTGGGCCAACTTTGCAGGTATCACGCCCATCCCTGCGGGCCCTCAGGGGTGCACTCTCCTCCTTGGCTTTTGTAGCGGCCTCTGCATCTGGGTTGTGCTCCGTTTTGCTTCTTGTTCACTTGAGCCCAGGTCTTCACCCTACAAGCCAAGCCTTCCTCCGTGGAGCTCTCCCCGGGGGCAGTGGGTGGGGATGTGCTGTTTGCGTGGAGCCTCTGGGAGCAAGTGCCTCAGGAACACGTGGTTTTCATCTTGGTGCAATAGTTCATTCAGACCCTTCGGCTGAGGAATGTGAAGGCCCTAACTCAGGAGTTTGTGGTCCTTAAGAAGGACTCTGGGATTGTCCCCTTCCTACACACTGAAAAGTCCTGTTTTGCAACATGGTTTAAACTAATTATATAAACAGGATCACAGGAGGAGGAAACAGTTAAGAGAATGACCATACTTCAGATATCTTAGGAGCAGCTACTTACATACAAATAGTAGAAATCAACAATTTAATAATGAACTTTATTTTTTTCATGTTTATTCATTTCTGAGAGACAGAGAAAGAGCATGAGTGGGGAAGGGGCAGAGAGAGAGGGAGACACAGAATCCGAAGCAGGCTCCAGGCTCTGAGCTGTCAGCACAGAGCCCAATGCGGGGCTCGAACCCACGAACTGTGAGATCACACCCTGAGCCAAAGTTGGATGCTCAACTGACTGAGCCACCCGGGTGCCCCAATAATAAGCTTTTAAAGTCTAATTTCAGTTATATGTGTATTTTTTATTACAAGCTATAGTACTTAAAAGACTCCATTTTTAACCAATTTAAATAATTCTAAAGAATAGATTGTTACCATATATATTTTGATAACCAAAACTAAAATCTTCTTTCTTTTATATCATTTTGGAAAGATTGCTATATAGAGCGTATTTTGTATCATCTTGGGGCCAAAATTGTTTTTCAGAAGATGACGATTCCAGTATTGTTTTTATAAATATTTATTTTTAAGTAATCTCTGCACTGAACATGGGGCTCAAACTCAGAACCCCTAAATCAAGAATCACACGCTGCACCAACTGAGCCAGCCAGGCACCCCCAGTGTTATTTGTAAGGAAGGAAGGAGAACAGTGTCTAGAACTCTGAGTCACCTTTTTAACAATGAGCACATAGAAGAGCCAACTCTTACTTTGCAAGAGTCTGACGTTGTCAGCTCGGGAAGACACCTCAGAAGGAGAACAGCTCCTCCAAGGCCATTGCCAAGATGTGATGAAGTCAGCGAGGCCGATGAGAATCATCCGTCTAACAAGACCTGTCCATGGTTGAGAAGAGCTCCTGTAGGGTAGTGGGAAGGTACTAGAGGTATTTACTGAAGAAGCCTGTCCTCGTGGTTTGACGAGGTGCAGTTCCGTGGGGCAGCTGAGAACTTGTAAGCTGGATGTGGCTAAAATAATCCCATTCCAGCTTCCTAAGACCAAACCTGTCTCATAACCACTCATAACTGGGTATTGGGGGATGGGGGGGCTGTGGTGGGTGTGCGTGTCATGGAGCAAGAAACCTGATGTGGCATCTGTCAAGCCCTTTTGTGACCGACCACTCTTGGTTGTAGTGGTCTGTGGGGCACATGCCTCAGGCTTTGCGGCTTGAGGAGATCTCCCAAAGTGACCCTGAGAATGAGACCGATCGCTGGGGACATCCAGGCAGTAGGAGCTTTACCCAGAAGTGCGCCCTTGCACGGGGTGGGGCTACTTCCCCCCATTGTTAAAAGCCGGGCACACACATCCATTCGCCCACTGTTGCCCTGTTTGTCTCACGCTAACCAGGTAAAGGACTTGAAATGGATTATTGCATAATTACCTACAGTGAAATGGCAAAATGAAAAGAATTGTGAAGACTGAGCACTAAGGAAAATGTCACTTGTGTTACGGGAGGCAGCTCCAGGGTGGCTAAAGAGGACGGCCCGTCAGAGAAATCTGCCTTGTTGGGACAGTTGACTTCACATTAGGCTCTGAACTGTGACATGCAGAGCACAAAGGGAGGTGACATAACTGATCACCGTGGGCAAGAGTGGACCCCCCGGTATCTGAGGCTGTGATTCTTTGAGATGAATTGGTTCACTTTGTTGCTCAGGTGAATGCTTTGTGCTAAACCACACCGTGAAGATTTCTCTTTTCTCCTAAAGGGAACTGAACAGCATGGGGATCTGGTATCGAATGGGCAGAGTCCCCAGGAATCATGACTCATCTCAACCCACAACGCCCTCCCAGTCATCAGCTGCTTCCACCCCGGCCCCCAACCTTCCCAGGTGAGGCCTTGTCGGTGGTGTCCTATGCCGTTGTGCGTGTTACAGTCCTGTGGTCTCTGGGCTCCGAACACCTCCACTGAGCGTGTGCCCAAAAGTGTAGAAGCAATAAACTGTTAGAGGAGATTTTTAAAAACCCAATTAGAAATGTTTGCGTTACATGAATGTAAAGGCCATTCTGTATTCTGTTTTGTACGTATTCTGCAGCCTCCTAAAATAGCAGAATATGCAACTTTAAATTGGCTTGCTATTCTAAAGAGCTCATAGCGGCGCGCACACACACGTGATTTATAGCCACGTGGTTGGGGACGCTGGCCGTACGAAGGTAGAATTCCTTCTCTGCCTTGGCCAACAACTCATTGGAGGGTTGGTAAGTAATTTTGTTCATTTTCGTATCGTTTCTTTTCCCAGTGAGCTACAAACTAGGAAATGGGTAGTTTGGTTCGAGAGAATAGCGGGAAAGGGTTCAGGGCATGTCAGTTTCAGTAATTTGCGCAGAGAAACTTAGGTGAGCAAACTGGTCGCTCTGCACCTGATTTCAGTTGTAACAGGTAGCGATGGTCTCTACGCTTTCTGCAAAAAGCAGATGGTGAAAAGAATCCTGTCACATAAAAACTCTTCCCTCTCAGCCCTTAAACTTATTGTGGGGAGCGTTGCCTGATGCAGAGAATTGTCAATTTCGTTGGCTTTGCACCTGAAACTAATAGAGTATTGTAAGTCAACCATAGTTCAATAATTAAAAAAAAACCTTTTGCATTACTAATAGTAAATTATTTGAGAGCAAGGAACAAACGCCATGAAGGATTAAATTTGAGAAAGGGATTACAAAAGTAAATAAAACAAGAATTGGCGAGGCATTGCCATTTGGGGATTGATGTAACACAAATGAGGAGTCTAAAAGCTTCCACGTGGGTAGAGAGATGAACAGCGTCTGTCAGGAACAGATTGTGGGGCTCCTCCTGGGCCCCCCAATCCACACCCTGCCCTCCAGGAGGTACAGAGGAGAGTGTGGTGTAGCCGCTGGCTCTCAGCATGCTGTTCCTCTAGCTGAGCGCCCGTCCCCCCACCGCAGAATGCCGCTGTCGTGAGCCAGCAGCTCAGAGGACTCCATCCCCCATAAAGACAATCTGGTCTTTTCTCGTGACCGTTTCACAAACCCTAGTGGTACTTAAAACTTGACTGCCTGAAGTTACTTAGGTACTTAGTTAGCTAAGTTACAAGGTACTTAGACTTGGAATCGCCTGAAACTTCGCAAGCAGTTTTCAGCCTCCCTTTGGCATGAAGAGACAGGAAAAGCCAGTGAGCTTCCCAGAGGTGCAGACTGAACAGTGGGGTGTCTTTGGTTTAGGAGTACCAGGCTAGCGCAGCGCTTTCCCAGCGCCCAGGGCACCGGCAGGCTGTGGTCACTGACACCTGCGCTGGGGCTCAGCCCAGGCCCATCACCTATGCTCCAGTTAGCTCACAGCCATAGCCCGAGAGTAGTTACAGCTGCTACCTATTGACATCACAGCGTCTGGAAGGGCCTAGAAATGGGCAGCACCTCCGGTCAGGCTGTAACTTTCTGTTGGATAAAGAGTATTGGTTCTCCCAGTTAAAGCGAGAAGAGCAATCTCCCCAGAAGCTTGCCGGTCAGCGAGAGAGCGCGGTCACCAGTGACAGAAGCGAGAGGGCCCGAGGACACTGGCCACAGGGACCCAGGTAGAATTGGAGATTCTTTGCATCGGAACAGAGAGTTCATAAGGCTCGTGTATTTTATGCAGAAACCCTTGTTGTGGTTTATTACAGCTCCAAGGAAATTGGGTCAGTTTTGTTTTACTTGCCAAGTGAGGCAGATGTCAGAATAGTCCACGTAAGACATATTCTCATATGATTGCGTTACGTCCCCCGCTATGCAGTAGGATAATCTAATGTTACATTAGTGCTTCCCGGTAAAAGCCACCGTCTGTCCCAAGCTCTTCTCTGGCACTGGGCAGTAATTTCTAGGTGGCATGCACAGCTCCGGGAGCCTCCTAATGCACAGTGGGTTTTGGCATCTTTGCTTTTTGTACTGTTTCCCAACTAGTACCTTTGACTTTTAAAAAAATGAAATGCAGACGAGTCACTCAAAATTTCCAGTGAAGATTTATGAAACGATGAGTATATTATTTCCCTGGAGGCTTCAGGCCTGTCATGTCTCCAGCAGAGAGATGTGGTGGCTTTCTCTCTGGGGGTATGCTGGTTTTCCCATGTGGGGGTCTGCAGCGGCCCACAGGGTGAAGGCCTCCAAAGCCAGCCCCTGTGACCTCTCTTACATCCCTAAGCTCCAGACTTTAATCTGAACTGGTATTCTCGTCTTCCCTTCCTTTTTTGTGCTCATGTGGACACCGGTACAATGGGTGCATCTCAGATCCCTGCCTTAGATGTCCACTCAAATGCTTCCTCTCCCAGGAAGCCTTCCCTGAATCCCCTGGGGCTGGGCTGGGATTTCCTCTCTGAATGCTGCTGCTTCTTGGCCATTATGCCTTCAGTTTGGGTTGTGGTCATGTTGTGAACTCCTTGAGGGCAGGAACCACGTCCAGTACCTGTTTATCTCTAGTGCTCCGCACAGATCTAGGCATGTGTTCACTTTTGCAACAAAGCTTCTCTAACAGCCTAGACCCTGTGCTGCAGGCCCCCTCTCCCCCGCCGCTGACAACTCCTGAGTCCCTGAGCTCTTGGGCCCTTTTCTGATTCTAGCACAAGCTTAAGAAGTACTTCCAAGTGTGGTCTTTGTGTGGACGCAGGGATCAGGTGGCAAAGCCCGGCTAGAGAGAGTGCGCGGTGGTGCAGCGCCCTCTACTGACCAGATTTGTAGGTGGCGGGGAGGACTGGCAGGCTGGTTCCCAGCAAGGAGCTGCAGGCCATTTCCCTAGCAAATCTCGTTGAGGGGACTGTAAGGGACCGAGGGAGGGGCCAGTAAAGACCCAGTGGCCTGCTTGAGCTCAGCCTTTTGCCTCAGAAGCTAAAAACGTGTGCTCTGCCTCCCATTTCTTATGTTGTCCCTCATGTTCAAACAATCCCATGCCATTGCTGTTTTTTGGAGCACTGTTGACCCCAGCTATCTCAGACGAAAGGAAAAGTTGGTGGACTTTTCCAGAATTGATGGGTCACCACCTGAGGACCTCCTGGTCCTGGCAGGTCCTCTTTCCAGAGGCAGTTACTGGGCTTGGGAGCAAGCGCTTGCTGCCTGTTTCCTTCCTGTTGTTGCAAAGAACGATAGTCTTGTCCTTTCAGAATGGTCAGGCCCCCGGAGAGCCAAGGGAGCCCTTTGGCTGTATCCAGTGAATTGGATGCAGTGTTGGGTAAAGTTCACAGCAACAGGCAGGATGAGGCGTGTTGGCAGAGCTCTTTTTCCTCATTCAGGAAACTTTTATCTCCTCTGCACACATCTCTGCACACGTTCCCTAACCACTTCCAAGTGAAGCGGGACATGCCGCCTCTTCCAGGAGCGCAGAGGCTCCATGTCCTCTCTGGGCATCCATGCGGCTCCACCCTCGGCCTGTCTACTCCATGCACCCTGGCCAGGGTAGTCGGCCTTGAGGCTGAGACACGGTCCCATCTCCCCATCTGTCCTCCGAGCTGGCCACGGCTTTGCGAGTCAGCCTGATACAAACAAGCAGACGATCGGTCTGTGGATGTGGGTTTTTCTGAATCTCTTCCATGCCGCGCTGCCTTGGGGCAGAGTGCAGGTGTAGGGAGGTGCCCTCCTGCTTCAACCAGAGCCATCCCCACTGGCCCCTCTCACGCCAGCTCTTACCTGTGCTTCTGCTGCTCCCAGCTCTGAGGTTTGGAAAAGCTCTGGGAGGCAGGTGGGTTCACCACTGATGGAGCACCAGTAGCCCCCGAGTTGGATAAACGAGTGGATCCGTGTTGTCCCGGGTGGGGGCCCCTGGTGGACTGCCGCCCCCTGACTTGCTGAACAGTAGAACCAGTGGCTTGATAAAGACATCAGAGGCATGCTTATCAAATTTGCAGATGACACAGAGTCATTAGGGAGCGCTGATGTGCTGACTGACAGAATCAATACTCTGCATCTGCTCTACAGCTAGAACACCCTACTGGAACCAGGAGATGAAAGGTGATGGGTGAAAACAGCACCCCACCCCCCCAAGTTAAAAAAAAGAATCAATGGCACAAGAACCAAATTGAGGAGATCTGGCTTAGCAGTGATTCGTGTGCAGGTGACCAGGCTGGGCCAGGATGGGGGTTGTGTGGAATGTAGCCTGGTGTGCCCGGTGGGGCGTGTCCCAGGAGGTGGCACCTCACACCTATCAGGTTCAGTGGGAGGGTCATCTCCATTGCCTGTGACACACCACCTTGTGAAAGTTACCCAAATGGAGCATTGAATTAGAGTATGAGGAACCGCTGTTTTGACCTGAGTAGAGACCAGGCCATTGGCTTCAGGTGTTTAAATGGTCAGTATGCAGAAGGGAAAGACACGTTTCCAGGTGGGTTGGGTCAGTGGCAGTCGCAGAAGACAAAAATTTAGATCAGGTGGACTCAAGTTTTAAGGTGGCGGACTTAGGCATAACATGTTAAAAAAAAAAAAAAATTAAAAGGGCGCCTAGGTGGCTCAGTCGGTTAAGCATTTGACTCTTGATTTCAGCTCCGGTCAAGATCTCACAGTCATTAGATTGAGCCCCGTGTCAGGCTGTGTGCTGGTCATGTAGCCTGCTTGACATCCTCTCCCTCCCTCTCCCTCTGACCTCTGCCCCCCAAGGCAAAAATCCCGTGGCACTGAAGCCCACTCCAGAGGTGGTGTGCTCTCAACCGTGGTCAGCATTCCAACAGCATTTGGATTTTTCAGACCTGCGGGGGTTTTCATAAGCCTTAATTAAGAAGTGTCTCCTGTCCCCACCCTCAGAGATTCAGATTCTGCAGACACCTTGCCAGAGGTAACTCGGGGAGCTGCAGCGGGTGGGGAGGGCACGGAGCACTGGGCATTTGTCACCACGGTCTGCACGTATGGCTTTCAGTGCTTCCTCATCATCCGGTTTGTGCCCGTTGTCCCCTTCCCCTCACCAGTGCTGGCATCTGGGGAGGAGGCTCGGAGGGCTGCGGAGGGCCGTGTGTCACCCTCCCTAGGATGGAGGGCACAGGGGGCCCTCTGATGCTGACCCAGTGTCTGTGTCCGGCATTGGCATGGATTTTGTCCCTTGCAGAGTTCATCTGAAATAAGTAGTCTGGACTCCCAGGTGCTAGAATTTCCAGCTTCTGTGGACACTGGGCTTGGGCTCTCTGGGAAATGTGCAGCGTGTGGCCCCAGTCTTACACGTCACGTTTCTGAAGGACAAGCTGCCACCTCAGGCCATGGGAACGGCCTGTGATCCTCTGTTGACATTGTCCCTCCCCTGGGAGCGGGAGCCGTGCTTTGAGTCCTGCCCTGCAGCCTTCGCCTGCGAGGTGCGGCCTCTGGGGGGCCTCTCCCAGGTGCCAGGCGGTGCTGAGTTCCCTCCTAAGGCGCCTGGCGCTGCCCTGAGCTGTTCCGGTAATCTTCCGGTGATTTGTCAGCTCCCAGCGAGGTGTCAGTCACAGGTTCCAAAGTATGTTTCTTAGTGACAGACATAATTGTACTTAACTTTTTGCGTGGATGTTATCAATCTGTGACAGATACTCTGGGAAATGGGGCATTTTGATTGCAGAAGATCTGTCACATGCATTTAGTCTTCCTCTCAGGGACACCAGGATTCAGTCACAACTTTTGCTTGTCGGTGTCAGGTTTTGAGAACATAGATCCTTGCTGACCTCAAAAACCGTTCCGTCACTCCGATCCCAGGGCTGTCATCGGAAAGGTTAATGGCTCTTCCTGAAGGAGAGAGAAAATCACACTGCGAGGATCTGGAATTCAGGCCGTGAACACCCAGGCACCCCCCCGCCCCCCAACAGCCGTTGTCAGAGGCCCGTGAGCCGCTGCGCTCTGTCCCGGGCTCCCTGACCCCACCTTCCTGGGGATGTGGGATCAGCTCCACTGCCTGACCAGCCCGCAGAGTAAGCCCGCAACCCGGACGGAGCTTCGGCACACCGGCTGGCATCCTGCTGCCTGAACTGACAGCCTCCACTCCGCAGGCTGCCTCTGTCGGTGTTCAGTTGTGAGATGGTTTGTGTGCTATAGAGGACATGTGTCACCTGCCCTGCTGGTTGCAGGACTTGAACGGGAGGCCCCGCGTGGCACCGATCGGGGAGGCCGAGTTTCCCTGTGGAGGTGTTTGCCGCCCGGCACTGGAGACACTGCCTAGCAGGAGGCTCAGCCTGCTGGAGGGAGGGGAGTTCAGAGCCGAAAGCTGCTCTTTAAGGTTCCTCATTTATGAGAAGGGTGGTCTGTGTCCCGCTTCAAGGTGAGATGAGGAGGCAAGGCCAAGGGCTGATTCCAGTGACTCTTTTCTTCGCCCATAATAGTAAACCATCTCAGCTGGATTCTGAGCTCCCTTCCATAGGAGCAAGAGCCCGCCTAGGGGCACGTGAGCCCCGGGGGAGCACTCTGGCTTGGTCCCCCTTCCCCCCCATTCCGCCCCCGAAGGAGGGCGTGGGGCTGGCCCTTGCAGCGGGGGCCCTCAGAACCTTGCACCTCGGCCGGGCGTGCCCAGGCAGAACCGTGGGTCTGGCTTCACTTGGGATCATTAGACTTCTTCCTCCTTCACACGAAAACCACACACATTTTTGTTTGTTTAACTTTGAAGATGGGATACACATTTTCATTTCCTTCTGTGCTGTGTCCCCCCCCCCCCTTTGAAGACGAAGACTTAAGGCAGATGTTTCTCAGAGCACAAGCACGGGCACTCACTGTGCATTTGAGCTCCCCTCTGCTCCTGCTACCTTCCACACACTCCGTTCAGCAGTGCCAGCAGCCTGGGCGGCTCAGAGGAGGGCCGTCCACGGGGGAGGACCTGAACACTAAACCACAGTGAGATTAGACATTGAACTTTCTTGGGGCTCAGGTATTCATTTCAATAACTCACCTTTACATTCTTCGCCTGGAACTTTAAAGTCCAGCGTGGCCTCGTTTTTCGATTCACATGTGTTCTTTTTTCTTTCTGGAACCTTCACCGGCTTCCTGTTATCTGACATATCTCCCATACCATCTCCCATTAATCCAGGTGAATCTCTTGACTCCTGAGCACATCGGCCTCATTCTAGGACCGTCTCTGCACTGGCCACCACTGTGTATCTCCCCTCAGGCCTGCCCCAGGCCCTCCTGGAAGAGGCAGACCAGACTCCGGAATACTGAGGCTTGGCCCTGTCTACCTTCCAGCCTAGTGTAACCCTTCACTTCTTCTAGAAAGCCTGGCACGGGCTGTTTTCCCTCTTCCCCCTCCTCCAGTCGCTCACGCCAGACAATTTGGCATTTCCTGTGTCCCTGTCATTGCTACGTGTGCTTATGTTTGGTCTTCTGATTGGATCTGCTGGCTTATTGATAACAGGGACTCTCCTGTTTCCTTCTCTCATAAAGCTTCAGAAAAGGTTAGTCACACAGAAATACAGATGCCGACATTGTACTACAATGTGTGGAAATTTAGCAAGTTTTTTCGACTGTGTTAATTCCATTCCGTTAAGTGTTCAGCAAAAAACATGTGGCCCCCCAAATGGCAGGGACTTTTGAACACCAGGTGCCTGGCACGTGGTAAACACTCAGAATATTTATTAAATGTATAAATGGAGCTGGTTTAGATACAACAGGACCCGGTATCCTGTGTTCATCCATCTTCACCTTCCATCTACTCTGCCAGCCATCCAGCCAACCAGTAGAGACTTGACTTTTCATTTGCTGGGTGTCCAGCACTTTGCAAGTGCTTTTACAAATAAGAACTCACTTAATCCTAATAATGGCTTTGTGAGGTAGGGTACGGTTATCACATCCACTTCAAGATGAGGAAACTGAGACCCAGGAGGTTAAATTCCTTTGCCAAGGTTACACAGCTACTAAATGTCAGAGCTCAGATTTGGCCCCAAGCAGGTGAGCTGCCTGTGGCTCACAGACCACCTGTTCCCGGGTCACTGGCTATGGGGCAGCCAGCTAGGTGACCCCACTGCCTTCACGTGTGGCCTCTCCAGGCCCCTGACCAGCAGCTGGGACCCAAGGGCTTCCCAGAGTGTGCCCATGGGGGTGGTGGAGCCCATTGTCTTCCCCAGGCTCCTCTGGTCAGAAGCTGCCCTCCTGGTCTGCACTCACACCCTTTCTGGAGACCTGTGAATGTTGGCTGGGGTCCAGTCCACCGGAGCCATAGATGGTGACCGAGGAGAACATGTGGACGCCATACACGAGAGGGCCCTGGCGTCACAGCTCGAATGGTTTCCGAGCCTGCGATGAAGCGGGGTTACAAGCAATTTGATTTATTCTGGCGATTATGAGAGCCCTGTGAAAGAGACCTACAGCGGAGGGCTCTCTGAGTATCTCTCAAGTGCCTGTGTCACCGAGCCTTGTCTGCTCTTGCAAGAGTATCAAACTTCGCTTTGGTGTCAGTAATTTTGAAGGGGAAATTTCATTAGAATGCAGTTTGGTATTGTTGGCTATGAATGATGGGTTTAGGCTGAGCAATACACTTTTTGATATTAATTTTTAATATGGCTTCTTGGGAAGTCAGAGCTTCTATTTAATGAAGAATTGACTATTAGTCAATACCGCTCCTGCCTCTGAGCCAGCCTTCTTTGCTTTCACTCTTCCACACCAGATTTTGACAAGGTATTTGCTGCTTGTAAATGTGGTATCTTGGTAAATCTTGTGACTCCGTGAGTGTCTTATTTTTCTTGGTGGTTATGATGGTTCTGTGTGCTCCTTGTTGTCCCGGAAGCGGGGCTGCAAATGTGAAATGATTTCCTCCTGTGCCTGGTTCGCAAGTGCACGGGGCTCTTTGTGCAGTTGGCTGAAAGCTCCAGGGTTTGGAGAAAGGCCTTTTTCAGGATTATGAAAATAGTTTTCCGTGTGTCAGAACAGATTTATCAGTTCACTTTAGGGTCGGTTTTGTGAACCAGACCATTTAGAGGAGGATATTTTACCTTTTATCAGAGTGGAAGCTGACAGTCTATTTGCAGGTAGCTCTATGGAATATTTCACTTGTATCTTTCAGTGTAAATTTAGCCGCCAAACAAAGTAAAAATGGGCGTTAAGTGAAATTTTCCTGCAGTTTTACCCACCCCACACTCCCGCCCCGATGCTGTTCTCTTTCAAGGAAGGGTTTCAATTATTAATTTGGATATTTAATAAAATCCTTTGCTTGCAGTAACTTTTAAAAGGCCCCTCGAATGTTATTTGGGTCGGGTTTTTGCCCGTGGGTCGGGTAGCATTCAACTCGAATATCCTTCTTGAGCAGATGTTTTGTTTCCAGTCGAATAACAATATTAATAATTATTCGGATAAACAAAATTATCATCATTATTTCAGCTACAGTTTCTTGAGCATCTTGTGCCGGGCACTGTGCAAACACTTGACAGATACTGCTTAAATCTTTATGACCACGCAGTGAGGTGCGTAATGGAAACGAGCAAAGCCTCTAAGAAACCAGCCAGCTGCAGCCGGGAGAGGTGGCGGCCGGCCCAGGGGCAGAGCATCAGGACTCGGAGGAGCCGGGACTGGAGCCCAGTCCCACCGTCCCTGCCCAGACTCCTTTAGGACTCTTGCCTCAGTGTCTCCTACGGCCTCGACCGGAACCAAATGCAGCCCCAGCCATTCCAGCCCATGGGTCCCATCGTACCTCCTTATTCGTCATTGCTCTGTTTTACTAAGCAAATTGTTTTCCACAGCTTCTGATATTGAGTAAGAAGGATTGAGCAAAGGAGCAATGCGCCTTTGATTCTTTGTTAGGGTTTGTTATTTTCGGCTCGGACTGTTCCCAGCCTGCCCTGCACTCTCACGCACGTAGCCTTTTATGAATCCGAGTTTGGCAGTCTCGCTGCTCTTGAATTTTGGAAAAGCGGATATTTTAGTAGGCTGGAAGAAGATGAAAAGCCAGAAGTGCCCATATGTTCCTTGTTTTTAAAAGTAGGGTCAGTGAGGTTTAGAGACTCTTTAAATATTTCAGTTTATAAGATTAGACTAGATCATCTGGAATGGAAGTGCGGTGCCCTGGGTCCCAGACTTCGCTTTTTTCTTCATTTCTTTTATATGGGAGGTAGGTGTTTTGGCATTGCAGGGTTCAAGTGTAATAAAACTTAAATGTAGTGAATAAATGCCATGATTTGGAGTGTTGCTGCAGCTATGAAGTTAGTTTCCTTTCTTTTTCTTTCTTTCTTTTTTTTTTTTTAAGTAATCAGTGGCTTGAAAAATAGCACGTAGGTACAAGGATGGTAATTTAACTGAAAACTACAAAGCTTTTAAAGGAGTAGAGTCTTTGGCATTTGTTAAGCATTCTCTTCACCCAGTTAAATCTTTGTGAGTTGAGATTAAGCACCTCTTCTGAAATGTCTACTTGAGTATTTTGAAATTGAACACAGTTCTGCATTTTGTTAAGTCCACGCCATCTTTTGTCCTCATTCCCTCCTGGTAAGTGACGGCGTGGTTTCTCTTGATCCCCAGATACCCGTAGAAACCCAGAATCTTGAGCAACTGCCTAGCCCAACCCCGAGTTTCCAAATGAAGGGCTCTTGCAGGTGACTTGATGCCGCGTATGTGAAGAGAGGCAGGGGGCTGGGACCAGGTCTCGCCTCTGGTTATGGCCCATCTAGCATTTTACACTTTGGGCTGTGAGGCATTGTACTGCCCTTTGTTACCCAACATGAGGTCCTGGGAGAAACATGGGTGAGAGAGCGCTGTGGTCACCACCCTGATAGAACCTCTGAACAGCCAGAGAGGAGGAACCTTGACCTTGATTGTCTTCCAGGACCCTGCCCTTCTCCACCTAGAGGAAGAGGGAACTCTGTGCTCCCTAGAATTTCCTGTCATGTTCATTCACTCTTCATACCTCTTCGATTTCTAAATTTCAGGAGTAATTTGTCACTTTAGAGGAGGGAGTCATTAATAACCATTATTTAGAACTGTCGAGCCTTCCTCTGTGTGTGTGTCCGAGTTAAGCATCCAAAAAATTGGCCTTGTGGGTAGCAAACAGGGCCTCGGTATTGACAGATCAGGACCGCCCCACCCCCACCGGTCTTTCTCAAGTTCTAGTTGTTCCAAGTCTGTCTTTAATCACGGAGAGGGTGGCGGCCGAGTGGTTAAAGCATGTCCTCCTGGAATTCATTAGTATTATTACCAAAGACCGTGTTGTAAATTGTTGATTTTTTTTTTTTAACTGCTTGGAAAAAATTCCTCCTTAACTATTTCATTTTAATGTGCTTTAAGGGAGGGGGGAAAAAAAGGAAGAAAGATTTTTCTCATCAAACATATGAAATAAAATAGTTCAGAAGCCCTGACTTGAGCTCTCCCTGGGCGTGGGCTCTGAGTGCGGTTGTCCTGAAAGAAGCTGAAAACCACATCTCCGTCACCCTCAGGCCACGGGGTGTGGGCCGGGAAGAACCCCCAAACCTCCAGAAGGTGGTTGAAAAGAATCGGGATTCAATGTATGTTAATGCACATTGTTATTCTTTAACATTAAAATTCTACCAAAGTAGTAATAATTACTGTTAATATCTTTCAGTTGGAAACTTACAGTAAAGGAGCAATAGTAGAAACAGTATTTAAAGGAGAGTGGCTGCGTGATAAGAATGCAAATAAGTGTTATTAGCCTAATGATTTTGCCGTCGCCATGGTTGTGCAGCAGTAGTGTTGTGAATATGTCATCCGGCACCCGTGAATTTGGAAAGTGTGTCAAAACACAACTTCAATTAGTTTGCTCTAATTACGGCTCTGGAGAGTTTATAACTACATCACTCCTCATTAAAAGAGATTTTCTTCTATGGATTAATGTAATATACAAAGGAAAGTTTCAAAGTTCCCGACGCCGTTTGCTCCCACTCAGAGCAGGGCTGACGGATCCCGGGTCTGCTGCTGCCCCAGGGCCTGGCCGAGGCAGGGGGCCGGGCCGGCGGCCACGGCCAGAGGGGAGCCCGGCTGGCTCTGCGTGGGGCGGCTCATCCCTCCGTCTGGATAATCGGCCTCCTGCTAGAAAGGCCACGGCAAATAGAGTCTTGACGATTTCCACAAGAGGGTAAATGAACCCATCTCAGGCCTTTAAGAGAAAACTGCTGATCGGGAACTCGGAGGACGTCCCTCGTCCACGGCACCTGTGGTGTCTAGAAGCGGAAGGAGCTCAGGACCTCCCGTGGCCACGCGCGGTGTGTGAGGTTGGCCCTTGGTCCTGTCCTGGGGGCCTTGGGAGACTTACTTTGGGTCCTGCAGAACCACAGGGCATCTGTGAAATGTCAAAAGGCTTGTCATAGAGTGAAAGAGCTCTAAAGAAAGGATAGCTCTTGTCTAAACTGATAGGCCGTTACAGATGCTACTGTCGGACTGTTGCCATTTTGAAAGAAGGAAAGTCCACATTTTCTTAGGCTGTTACTGACTCCCCTGCCCTTGAACACCCGCAGTGCCCACCTCTACAAGGCTCCCCTGTACAGGGTCAGGATGGCGACACTGGGCCTCCAGTCCGCTGGACGAGGCCGTTTCCTTGAGCTCTGCTGCCCCTCATGGCACCCCATTCTCCCAAGCAGCTGACCACAGCATCCTTATGACTCCCAGGGTAGGGAGCCCAATGATACATTTTGAATCCAAGAGGTAAATTTGAGAATGCTTGTTGAGTGCCCCCAGTTTGGGTTGCACTCCCCTGCCCTCACTCCCTAATTTACATACACAATCCTGGATATCCAAAAAACGGCTTTGAATACATTTGTACATTTTTTTTTTCCTTACCTCGAAGTATTCTCTTTGTCTTATTTCTGGTGAGTACAAAGGGGGGTGTGCAATGAGTGACTTGGCCTTCTTTACACCACTCACAAGCAGCATTACCTGGAGTGCATCATATTGCTACTCTGAGCCTCCGTGTCCTCTTCTGTGAAGTGGGGATAAGAATATCTCCCTTGGAGATTCTTCTGGGGACTAAATAGGGGACACGTGAAAGTGCCCCACCAGGCACACAGCGGGCACTCATGCATGTGGCCTCCTGTCTTTGTCCAGGGTTTCTTTCCAAGTCCGATCTGAGCCTGAGCACTTCATTCCCTGAGACCTCTCTGTTGCCACCACTCGGCTCCTTTCTGCTCCAGCTGTAGCTTCAATCAGGCCCCCTTCTCCGGCCCGGTCCTCACGGAGCCAGACTGTGGGCGCAGGGGCCCCGCAGAGCTGGGGTGGGGATCGCTGTGCTCACAGGTGAGCAGCTGGTGAGGGGTTAAGATAGTAATTGTGTAAGTCTTCCAGGCTTTCTCCCAGTTCTGCGATAATTTGATGAAGAACTTCACCCTAATTAAATATTCAAATTAGGAATAAGTGTCAATATGGCTTCCCATTGCCTGGAATGATGATTAATTGTATTCAAAACTCTAGTGGCCCACTGTAATCTAAACTGAACCGTTGTTCCTGATTATTTCTGCACCACACTTGCCATGTTTTTGTTTTAAGATTTAAACTAGTAATTGATTTGCCATATGCTGTCGAGCTGCACATACTTTAAAGCTGCACGTTGAGGAACTTGGGGAGTTTGGAATTGCGATTTCCCTAGTCTTCCAGTGGCCGTTTTCCTGTCCAATGCAGAGTGATTGGGTTGGGAGGAGGCAGTATCTGTGTTGCCCATGAGGAAAACTCATTATATAGTCAAGTCGGTAGGCTCAAGTTGTATTGATCACGGCAAATGGGTTGCTCGAATGGAAAATGAATAAATTCATCCATTTAATTTGTGCTTTGCGTGATCTCAGCAAAACAACACATTCCAGTGGAGAAAAGGATCCGGTCAGATCCCAGCTCAGCCAGATTCTTTAGCTCTTTGACCTTGGACAAGTCCCTGAGCCTCTCTGAACCTCCTTTCCCCTGGTCAGTAGAATCCTACTTACCTTGCTGGGTTAGGCCAATTAGGGATGAGTGTGACTCGTGAAGGATAGTTGAGGGGCTCAGTAAGTGGTAACTGTCCTACTAATAGATGATGACAGGAACAGAGCCTTCATGTCGTGCCTCCCCTCCCCCACCCCCTGACCATGGGAGTCTGAGACCATCTCCCACTTCTCTGACTCCAGGGGCCTCCATTGCTCTCTCTTACTTGCGACCTCTCCTAGCTCATTGTCTTGACTCTTGATTTACTGTTTCACTGCTTGGGCCTTTTCTCCCTCAACCCCCAACTCATGGTTTGACCTCTTAGCAGGCAGGACCACAGCTTCCACGACCCTGCCCTGGACCCTTCCTAGGGTTTAGCAGAGCGCCTGGTACATTACACGCTCAACAGCGTTTGTTGTTTCCTTTCGTTGTATGCCATTGCTTTAAAATTAAAACCTAGAACCTTATTTGTATACCTTCTATTTAGAGCTTTTTACTTTGTAGTATAGGCAATTTATGTGTTTCAATTTACTTACAGATAGATTCCTAAAGAGGAAAGATAGAAGTCTCATTTGGCTCTTTTCCAGTTTTTTTTCCCTTTTTTTTTTTTAAACTTCATTCTTTTAGCACAGTTGTAAGTTCACTCTAAAATTAAGGGGAAGGTACAGAGATGTTTTATATATCCCCTGTCCTCACATATGCATAGCCTTCCTGTTATCAACATTACTCACCAGAGTGGTACTTTAAAAAAAAAAAAAAGAAACCAGGGATGAAACTACATTGACACATTGTAATCCCCCCCAAGTGTGTAGTTTGGGTTCACTCTTGGTGTTGGACGTTCTGTAGGTTTGGACAAATGTACAATGACATATGCCCATCATTATAAAATCATACAGAGTATTTTCACTGCTTTAAAAATCCTGTGTTCTACCCATTCACCTCTCCCCCAACCCCTGCCAACCACTCATCTTTTTTATTATCTCCACAGTTTTGTCTTTTCCAGAATATCCTAGAATTAGAATCCAATAGCAGGTAGCCTTCTGAGTGAAAGTGAAAGATTGGCGTCTTTCACTTAGTAATATGCATTTATCATTTGGGTTTTCAAACGATTTCTGTACCAGACCTGTACTTGGCATATAGTAGGAGCTCAGTTAAAAACTGTTGGACTGAGTCAGTCACAACATATGATGATGGCAACCTTGGGTGCCTGTCAATACCAGAGTCCGTCTGCCCTTGGACGGCATCAATTCATTGGGTATATTTGGAATTAAGTTTCAAGTCTGAGCATAGAAAGTTAGTGAGATCATGGAGATCATTGTAGAGGAACTAGGGCTTTTAGGTTTTACAAAACCTCACTTGACTTTGCTGGTGGCCATGACAAAACAGAACCAAAAATGTCTCATCAGCCCATAAAAATGGTAGTCAAGTTTACATATGGTAATTTCTTTCTCAGGTTGGTTCCAAAATCAACGAGAAAAGAAAAAAATCCCCAGACTGAAAATTATTTTAGAGCCTAGAGTCCTTAAAGTAGCTGACTTTCAGTTTTAGTAGAATGAAATTGCGGGCAAAAAAAAAAATTGCAGCATTATCTCACGTTGTCTCTGGGTCTTCACAGATCTATATCCTAACTCAGAACTCAGTGTGGAATCATTAGGGCCCTGGAGCTGGAATCCTCTCTCTCAAGTCTTTGAGGATGCTGGTGCTGGTCAGGCCTTCCAGCTGAAAATGATTCATTTTAATTACCATCCAGGGCGATCTGATACCTGAGCATATGGTCCTTAAGAAATAAGCTTGCCCAAACTGTCAGCGAGTGTGGGCAATGGTCAGGGACCTCATTCTGACACCGTTGACCAGCCCTGGAGAGCGGACGCTCTAGAAGGTGCTTATTAAAATGCCAGCAGGTGCAGCGAGGGCCCCCTTTCCTGTGACTCCCTCACCCTGCTTGTGCCAGGTGTTTTATAAGAGCCTTTTTCTTCATTAAATGGCATTCATTAAGCACGTCCTTACACCTGGCACAGAAGCTGTGTGTCACAGATGACTTCTTCCCAATGGTGTTTTGCAGGAATAAAGTGGAATTTCATTTAGCCATTTGCTGTGTTCCTTCTCCCCCTGACCACCTCCACTCAATTATTGTGGCTTTTGCATATTACATTCCTCCTCCCCGCTCCCCATGGTGTTACTTTCTTTTGCACGTTACCTCTGGTCCTCGTCCACCAGCAGACAGGGTAGCTGGAAAACAAGATGTTCCTTTAGCACCGAGTGCTGTGCCGTTTGCTTTCATATACGTTTGCTCTGCTGACACTCCAGCAACTTCTCCTGGCCTCTGCCGTCTTCTTACTGATGAAAATAAAAACAACTTCCCATTGGAAAAAAATTACCACCTAAACATATTATGAAGGGGGAGGGGAATCCACACTCTCAGCTCAGACCTCCGTGGTGCACACTGCGATCCCAGCCCTGCCACCAGCCAGGGCCACCTCTGCTGTGACCCGGTGTGTCCGTCCAGGCCCCTTTGGTTCTTGGGTGTGTACTGTGGGTATGTGTACCCACAGAAATAAGCGTTTGTATTGTTATTTCCTACTCAGGCTTTGTTTTGTTTCATTTTGACTAAGCAGCCGGGTCTTTAAGATTTGGCTATGGTGATAGAAAAACGTCTGGTCGCCCCTACTTATCCTGTCCTAGTTCAGTCTTACAATGAACATTTTCCCCAATTCACTGCTCTTAACAAACACGGCCGCAAGGACCTATCCGCGCCTCTCCTGCAGCTGAGTTCAGGGTCCCGGCACCACGTGGCCAGCACCCTCCCCCACTTCCACCCAGAAAACCTGTAAACATCGTTTTATATCTGCAAAGTATTCTGACTCAGAGACTTTACAATGTTCTATAAATTATGTGATGTTTATAACCTAATGTTCTGGTGTTTTGAGTAGAGCGTCGTGACTCCAAGCTGAATTTTGTGATTTTTTTTTCCCCCCATTAGGGTTCAAATCCAAGCTGTGTCTCTCCCCACCCCACCCCCCGCAGGCAAGCTGCTGAGCCTCTCCGAGGCCATCTGTCAAATAGGGACGATCTCCAGGCCCAGTGGTAGGATCCGGGTGGGGGTTACATGTGCACGTGAAGGGTAAGCCCTGAGAAAACGTCAGCTAATGTTATTTGCCCGTTTTTATCTTCAGTAAGTCCTTTCCCACACTCCCAGTTACTTCCTCAGGCTACATTTCTAGAGGGGGGGAAAAAAAAAAGGTCCTTTGGTCCTGCTTTCTTCCCCATTCTTTTTTTTTTTTTTTTTTTTACAAATAGTTTATTGTCAAGTTGGTTTCCATATAACACCCGGTGCTCATCCAGCCGCAGAGGGACATGGACACACAGTCACCCAGCTTCTCAGAGCCAGGCTGCACCTTGACAGGCTCTGCCAGCAGCAAGAGTGGTTTTTTAAAAGTCAGTCTGAGCCAGGTCACCAAACTGGGGCCAGCACGGACATTCCTGCCACAGCTGACCGGTGGCCGCGCTGGCATCTCTTTCCCATTCTTAACTCTGAATTTCAAATCCTTTGGAGCCTGTTTGAATGCACTTCTTTCAGAGAATGGGACGTGAATGGTCATATTTTGTCAGCGTCTTCACTTACAAAAGACAACTTGAGGGAATAAGGATATTTCTGAAATGCAGCTCTGTGTTCCTTCAAAACTTGCGTGGCTCCTTTGTCTTCAGGCAGGTAGTATGATAGAGGAAAAGCCTGAAGTCACTGTCAGTATCTGCCAGGATTCATCCAGTGGTGGGTCTCTTCATTGCCATTTCTGGAGTACCGTCAGCCCAGTTGGCTTCTTTCTTTAGGTGTTTGTGTTTTTGTTTTCTTTTTTAGATCAGGGAAGTATTTTCAGGTTCACTAAAGTATACTGGATATAGGATAAACGGCACCTACTTAAAGTAGAATTTGATGAGCTTTGACCTAGGATCCCATCACCAAAATCAGCGTCCTGGATGTACCTACCACCCCCAAAACCTCCTTACCCTCCTCTAGTATGCCCTCCCCCCTCAGGCAACCATGGATCTGCTTTCTATCCCTATGGCTTAGTTTGCATTTTCTAGAACTTTACATAATATAGTACAATGATATCACACGTACTTTTTACCTTGTTTTACTTCGCATAATTAATTTGAGATTTACCCACCTTGGGTGTATCAACAGTTTCTTTTTTATTGTTGAGTAGTATCCATTGCATGGATATACTATGATATATTAAATCACTAGACGTTTGGCTTGTTTTTAGTTTTTACTATTACAGATAAAGCTGTTTAGTACATTGGTGTACAAATCTTTTTTTTAACGTTTATTTATTTTGAGAGAGAGCACACGCACACAAGCAGGGGAGGGGGAGAGAGGGGAGAGAGAGAATCCCAAGCAGGCTCCACAGTGTCCACACACAGCCCGATGTAGGGCTCAAACTAAAGAGCTGTGAGACCACAACCTGAGCCACAGTCAGGAGTCCGACACTTAACTAACTGAGCCACCCAGGCTCCCCCGGTGTGCAATTTTTTTGTACGGACTTAGCCTTTCATTTCTCTTGGGTAAAAATCAAGAAGTATAATGGCTGGCTTGTATGATGGGATATGTTTAACCTCTAAGAAACTTCAAACTGTTTCCTGCAGTGTTGTACCATTTTACTTTCCCACCAACAATGCGTAAGCATTTCAGTTGCTCCCCAGCCCTGCCAACACATGGATATTTTTGGCCTATTTAATTTTTGCCATTCTAGAAGATGTGTGGTACTGTTGCACTGCGGCCTCCTCAGTCTGCACTTCCCTAAAGATCAGCCATGTTGAACACCTTTTCATGTGTGGGTTTACCATTTGCACATTTTCTCTAGTGAAGTGTCTGTTCAGATCTTTTGGCCACTTTAATTGGATTGTTTGTCTTCTAGTAAGTTGTAAGAGTTTGGTATAAATGCTAGCTATAAATTGGATATGTGTTGTGCAGATATCTTCTTTAGGTCTGTGGCTTGTCTTTTCATTTTTGTAACAAACCTTTTAAAGAATAAGAGTTTTGGGGAGCCTAGGTGGCTCGGTCCCACCCTTGATTTTGACTCTGGTCCTGCTTTCTGGATTCATGAGTTCAAGCCCGGCATCAGGCTCTGTGCTGACCACAGGGAACCTGCTTGGGATTCTCTCTCTCCCTCTCACTCTGCACCTGTCTCCCAATAAATAAGTAAACATTAAAGAGAGAAAGTTTTAAATGCTGAAGTTTGTTGATTTTTTTTCTTGTTTGGTTGTGCTTTTCTGTGTCTTACTTAAAAGAAATTTTTGCCAAACCTAAGGTCCTTTGTTTTCTCCTAGAAGAGGCCATGCTATGCCTACGAAATCAAGGTGCATTTAAATAAAATAGTATCAAATCCTAGGACTTATAGACTTAATAATTTGCCCCTTCTCTTTCCTTTCTTCTAAGAATAGTTCTGTGAATCTCAGGTCACTTTATCAATGGTGTGAGGTAAGCATCAAGATTCATTTATTTACATGTGGCTATCTAGTTCTGACACCATTTGTTGAAAAGATTACCCTTTCTTCATTGAATTTTCCGGGCACCTTTGCTGAAAATCCATTGATCATATACGTGGGTCTATTTCTGGAGTCTCCATTCTGTTGCATCAATCTGTATGTCTATCTTTATGCTCTAATACCACACCGTATTGATTATTGTAGCTTTACCATAAGTCTTGAAATTAGGGAGTCTGTAAATCAGGATTTATTTAACCATGAGTCTTTATTGATTTTGCTTGGAATGTTGGAAGCCCTATGGATTTCTAGATTTGGTTGAGTATTTTTTTCTTTTAACTAGGTAAGCTTTAAGCTCTTTTTTTTCTCCTGGTTGTTACTCTTGATTATTATGATTTCTTTCTAACATCAAGAATGTTTAGGTTGGTTTTCTCTGTTTATCATCGTTTTCCTCATCATCTGTGTATTCTTTCTGTCTCTGCATTCTGGAAAATTTGGGGCAGATTTCCACAACATTACTGATTTAGTTTTTTTAATTTTATTTCTGTATTCCTAATGCAGGCAACTTTATATCCTACAGTAAATTCCTTTTTAAAGCTAATTTCTTATCTTGTTGTGTGACCCTTGTTACAGACCTAGATGTAAGGATGTGTATTTCTAGACCGGGTGTTAACCAAAAGGCAGGATGTGTGACTTATCCCTGCCTCTCACTTACATGCTCATTACTTGGGAGATAATCTCCTAAATCTTCGTTACCTTTCTCTGTTCTCATTAGTTTTTGTAGAGTCTCAGTGAGAGGGGGCTGGCCAGAGCCATCAGTGGCCCTAAAGTCCTGGTTTTTCTAGGGCAGATCCCCTTTCATCCCCTGATTTCATTCTTTTCTACTGTCGATTCTTTGTCCCAGTGCAAATGAATAAACAAATGTTATTCCCGGTATTTTGGAGATCATGCTGCTTCCATCCAGAGCAGGCTGCCTCTTCTGCCGGGTTTGTCCCCCAAACATAAGTTTATATTCTCTAAGAGTTTGGTTACTGCCATTCAGAAAAGGGATTCACAGGCTCATCGGGGAGCTGCGAGGTATCTCTCATGTGAGGGGTGCCATGGTCATCCAGTTACTATAGCCAGACACCTGACTCCTCTTTACTGGCTGGCCATCTTNCCCACCACACTGAGGCTGTTAAATCAAGATGCATTTAATCAGAGTGTATCAAACCCTAGGCCTTCTGGACTTCATAATTTTGTCCCTTCCTTTCCTCTTCTCTAGAATAGTTACTGTGAATCCCTTGGGTCATTTCATATTTTTATTCCTGTTCTGCTCTCTTTTCCTTTCTGTATGTGTGTATGGAGCAAGTAAGTCTTGTCCTTCTGTCTTTTTTTCCACTTGTGAATGTTTTTTCAACTTTTGCCACAAGCACCTTTTTCTTTAGTGAAGAATACCAACCCCAAGCCTTTGTTCTTTTTCTTCTTACTCGTAACCACCCCCCTGCCCACCCTGCACCAGCTTCAGACCTTGGGCTTCTGCAGAGTTCCAACATGTTGTCCTTCAGCAGTGGTTTTCAAGCTTTTTGGTCTAAGGCTTTTACAGTTTTAAAAATTGCAGATTCCAAAGAGCTTTTGTTTACGTAGCTTATGTTTATCTATAATTACCTTACTGGAAATTGAGAAAAATGTGCAACACAAGAATATGCAAGGAGACATCAGAGCTATGACCTCAGACATCCCGCAGCTTCTGAAAAATTCTTTCTCCTTGTAAGAGGAGAGCGGAAAAAAAAAGGGATGTCTTGGCATTTTTAGGAAAATAGTTATGACCCTCACGAACTCCCTGAGAGTGTCCAGAAGTCCCTGGAGCGCACCCTGTAATCTACCCCCGCCGAAGGGGGGTCTAATACAGCTCTCAGCCCCTGAGAAACAGAATGGGAGTCGTAATTTCACACCACAAAGTTTGTTTTGCGAATGTGCGGGAACATGTGTGCACCTGTGCGAGTCTCAGGGGTGAGAGATAAAAGTGACGTCTGTCTCCAACTTGAAGCCTGCCTCTGCCTCACCAGCCACCCTCCTCCATGCCGCCCTCTGACAGTCTGAGAGGACAGCAGGCCTCACGGCCGCCTGGGCAGAGCCATCTTCATTATATGTGGCCACTGGGTCCAGAAGATTAATGGTAACATTTTAAAAATTCACACAGACCTGGAATCAGCACTAGAAAATACAGATTTAAATTAACAAGGAAAAAGCAGAATCCCATCAAAGGAAATAAATCGTGCTGGCAACAATTGTCACATAATAAAATGTATTCTATAACTGAGGGGCTTTTATATGGAGCTGTCTGCAGCTTAGTGGCCATGTTAATTGAATAAGGTGCCTACAACTGACTTGGGGGGAAAAAAATGAAATTTCCCTCAGCATCTATTTAGCCAGAGCCCTTGTCAGCAGCATGCGTGATGCTGACCTATTTGTTACGGAAGCGCCAGCCCCTCCTGCAGAGAGAGGTGATCACTCAGCAGGGTGTGCCTGTCTCCTCCGGGCTGTTCCCTGGCTAGGGAATGAGGAGGAACGCCTGATAAAGCTCCCCTGGAATTTAGGGGCTCTTCTAGTTGGAATTCTCCAGTTTCCAAACAGATTTTGGAATAATAAGCCATCACTTGAGTCAGGTGTCAGAGATTGCTGACCTCTGATGGTCACCCCTTTGCCTGTGGTCCAAGGCCTACTAGGGATGGTACTAGAAGGTCTTCATCTCCAGGTGTCCCCTTAGGCACAGAGGGTTTCCTGAGCCTTTGGGTCTACTTCTTGGCCTGCTAGTGATCTTTATGAACACTCGTAAAATGTAAAACACATTGCTCTGCTTACGGAGTAATCAATGACTTTGGGACCCCTTGAAGTGACTTCAGGGAACTTGGTGTCCATAGGGGCATGGTCTTACACTTCTCAGTTTTGTTGGATGCCATGGGGTACCTACTCCTCCTTACAGCCCCTTCCAAAGAGCACCCAGTGTCCACGGTCTGCCGAAGCACCTGGCTGCTTCCTCCCTTCCTCTGCCAGCAACCCCCAGCATCATGAACAGTGCATTCCCTTAATCTCCTTAGACGATCAGGTTATGGGAAAGAGGCCAAGGTGTTGAGTTAACCAATCACAACTTCAACTGTGAAAATTAGGCCTTTGTATCTCTTCCCACCAGATGCTCGAGTAACAGGCTTGGGCTCTGGCTATTAGTCTTCTAAAATGTTTTAAATGACTGTGAACTATCTTGTCAGACAGTTGTACCGTGATTTTTTTTTTTAACCAGTCCCCTATTATTTGATATTTGATTCCAGTTTTTGCATTTTAAGCAAGGCCATGATGAATGTATTCATGTAAAAAAAAAAAATTCATGGATCAGAAATGGTTGCATTTTCCAGACACTTAACCAACTCTGTCCTGGGGATGAGAAAGAGACAAGTAGGAAGTTTTCAAAGTTTCTCCCAATTGTCTCTAAGGACTGGCCAGAATCCGATTCACCCATTCATTCAGGCAGTAGGTAATCTTACAGGGCTCTCCTATTTTTAAGTGCCCACTGTGTGCAGAGCACCGTTCTAGGCACTGGGGCTTTGGTGGAAAGAGAAAGTGTAGTGGAGATTATGTTCTGATGACTTGCAAACATCGGACAGGAGGAGGGAGGGTCTGCGGAGAGGAAAGTGGGGTGTCGTAAGAACGAAAGGCTGGAGGAGAGGTGCCCCCGCAGGCATCTAGGGGGTGGCTTGCCTGAGGGAGAAGCCAGCTTTGGAGAGCTGGGAGGAAGAGTGTTTAAGGCAGAGGGAACAGCAAGTACAGAGGCCCTGAGGCAACCCTGAGGAATGCGAGTTTGGGTTGCTGGTGAGGTTGGAGGATGTGAGTGCAGGGACCATGAACAAGAGGAGTTCAGGGGGGAGGGGATGGGCTGGAGCTAGCCGGACGTCCCAGCCGTGGGGCAGTGGGATTTCATTGTCCCAGGATGCCAGTGGACTCTGTAAGATTCCTGGGCCAAGGCCCGAGTGAGCAGGACTCTAAAACAGTGGGAAGAACGGGAAGAATCAGAATGGGATCTATATGTGAAATTATCACCGACACGAACTGTGTGCTCTGCCTCGTAGCAAGGTGTGCATGAGCAGGCAACACACCCTCACTGAAGGGCACCCAGCACCTGGGGCGGTGCTGGGGTTTGAATCCACGCCAGGGCTACTCTGCCACCACTGCTCTGCTGCCCCGGGTATGTGGTTGGGGTGTGGGTTGTCCCACACTGTTGTTGTTCCCTTTGTGAGGTTGTATCAGAGGGACTGTGTGCTGCCACGTCCTCAACCTAGTAAGAAAGAGGCAGAAACGTTGAGTCCTTGATGTCATCGTTTTCTAGAAGGGCCTCAGGATAGAAGTGCAGTCGTCAGTCTGTATACCCCGTAGTCAAGACGATGCATCAGGGCGACTTTCAGGTGATAGTGATAACGTCCAGAGGATACATGAACTAACCTTTTCATTAATTCCCCACTTTCTGTTTGTCAGCTTTGCCTCAAAAGCCCCAGTCCCCTGTTCTATTGGATGGAGTTAACTATTCTTATCTGAAAAGGTTGCTGGGAGGATTAGGCGGGGGGTGTATGTAAAGAAACCCAGCCCAGTGCCTGGTGTGGGGTCCCCCCCACCCCACCCCGGGGACCTAGAATCTCCTTTTGCTCTGAGACTCTGCTGATGGCAAAGCTTCCCTGGTTCCTGCCGTCTGTCATTTTCAGGCTAATCTGACACCGCAGTGCCCCTGGGCCACTTCTCCTTCAGCAGGTGACTTTTTCTTCCTCTTTAACTGCAGGTTATCTGTCCCCTCAGCCCCAACTGTCCATCCTCATTAAGGGAGGCCTTGCTGAGCCTTTTCAGCCTCCTGTGCCCGCGTCCCCTCCTTCCCGTGTCCAAACAACAGAAGCGAAAAGCCGCTACTTGCAGCGTAGGGAACTCTTCTCCCTAAAGCGGTCTCTGGTCGGTGGCCTCTCTGCCTGCCCTCTGAGTGCTGCATCCTACCCACTCTTGCAGCCACTATAGCTCGAGTTCTGGGTAACTTCATTTCAATTCAACACATCCTGTGGAGCAATTACTCTGTAAAAGACACAGCTGGGTCTGCAACTTGAATGCTCTTTTAATTTCACATGTACTATGAAACCATACATGGTCTACAGTAGATCAGAAACTTTTTCTCTATCCTCCCCTTGCCCACCTCCCCTAGATTCCCAGCCGCCACCACCGATTTCTTCTTCCATCATATCTGTTTTCCTCCAAGCACAGAGGAGTGGGATGCATGGCATAATAGAGGCCGCTTGAGTCTGATTGGCAAACACACATGCACAGAAACAATAATAGATGCTATAACCATTTACATCAAAAAGATCCAAAGGTTTTAATGGAGTAGGTTGAGCACTTGATGTGGCCAGCATATGTTCAACAGCTGTGTACCTTAGGTCCAAAATCGTCCTAGAAAATGGGGTACAAAATTGATGAGCTTTGGCCCTGCTTTTGAGTTCACAGTCATGTTAGGAAGGCAGGTTCGTATCATATGCCTCAAGTATATTGTGAGAACTAGAAAGAGGGGGGAACTGCAGGCACCCAGTGAGCCCAGAACAAGCCCAGGGAAGGTTCTGCTGAAGAAGACGTGCTTTTCTAGGTGGGGTCTTGAGGGATGAATAGGAGTTTGTTCAGTAGGTAAGGAAGAAATGGAGATTCTAGCAAGGGGAGCAGCGTGGATAGAGTCAGACTAAAGCATGAAAAAAACATGGCACATTCAGAGATTTGCAGGACTTGCCCTCTTCCCGGTAGAGGGAGAAGTGAGTGACAAGATTCCGAGTAGGGAAGGGCAGCGGGAGTGTGAGGGCAGCTGGAGTCAGGGTATGGATGTGGATTAGGGAAAGTGTGCAGAATGGAGAGTGCCCTAAACCAGAACCCTTACAAACGGCAACTTTTTAAAAGTCAGAGAAGGAGCCAGAAAGGAAGAGAGGCTGGCCAACAGAGGGAGGGCCACAGAGCCTCTCAGCCGGGCACAGTCTGATGCCCCAGAGAAGCAGGAAAGTTCAAACCAGGGAGTTGGATGGGGCAGCTAAGGAACCAGGCGCCTGATTTCTCTAGCATGTCCTGTGTGTGTAAGTCGTCTTGTGTTTCCCCCAAACCCTTCACTCAAAGGGCTGTCGCAGGACGCTCTGGCAGGAATTGCTAAGGGTCTATACACAGTAAGTGCTGAATAATTGCAGTTTCACGATCATCTCCATTGTAATTTACTGCTTCGTTCCCGTCTACCGTGGCATCTCGGCGTTATTTCCTCACTTTCCCACAGGCGGGCAGTCTTTTAAAATTGCAAATTGGATCTTGTCACATCTCTGCTTCAAAATCCTCCCGGATAAAGTCCAAGTTCATGCAGGGCCCTGCTGTGCTGTGGCCCCGTAGCCCTCTTCGTCCTGGCCCCGTACCCTCTCCCAGCCTTTGGGCTCAGGCCACTCCAGCCTCCTGCCACTTAGGAGGCTAGTGCCCCCCTCCTCCCTGTCCATGCTCCACCCTCCCCGCACACGGCACTTCCTGCTTACGGTGTGCGGCCACATTGTAAGCAAGCGTTCCCGTAACTTGGTGGGCATTTTCATGACCCGTCCCTGCTGCAGGGTGACCTCGGCCCACACAGGGGCCCTCCCTGTCCCGCACCCTGTCCCTGCTGCAGGGTGACCTCAGCCCACAGGGCCCCTCCCTGTCCCGCACCCCACCCCCACCCCAGACCCCATCTGTGTTCTCTCGCCCCAGACCCTCGGCCCGTCTTTAACCACTCAACGGCTGGGCTGGCTCCTGGTTGGCATCTTTGCCACCATCCTGGTCTGCCTGCGTCCTGAAGTTGCACTAACCCCGACCTCCTCCACGAGCCTTCCTTGAATGCCCCCAGGCCCTGGGGTAGCCACCGCACGGCACAGATGTGGGAAGTCCTTAGGTTGGTTGCATGTATCTTTTGAAAGTGCTTTCAAGGCTCCGAAATCTTAAGGAATGGCTGCCCCACAGCGTCGTCCTTCCCTGGCTCCTGGAAATCCCCTCGCTGGCACGGCAGGTGTGACCCCAGCGCCTACCTCGGCCAGCACGCGGATGTGCCCCCGGGACTGGCGCACCAGCGCCCGGCCTCGGAAGGGCCCCACGCTCGGCACAGTGCTCTGCTGTCAACATCTTGAAATCTCCAGTATTGGACCCGGGGTCTCCCGTCCCGCACCAGGCCCTGCCCTTGCCTCACAGGGCGGGCGCGAGGAGCCAAGAGTGAGTGTGTGAGATCTGCACACCCCAAGGCCTGGCGCACGGCGAGCACCCTCTGCAGGGTCACCTGTCATCATTTCCGCTCTGCTCAACCACAGCCACAGTCAATAATTCATTCTTCTGTTTGCTCAGCTTCATTGACTAAGTGCTGTGGTCAGAGGCGCCGATCAACTGTGCAAAACCCTTCCGCAGCTGCTCCTCGTCTCCGGGTCCCAGACCTGGCCAGCCTTCAGAGTCCCTGCTGGAGCCTGTTAAAAATAGACTGCTGGCCGCACCCCAGGCCCGCTGAACCCGACTCCCCAGGGGCGTGACTGTGACTCTATATTGTTAGCAAGCTCCTGGGTGGCTCTAATGCCTTCATTTGCGCTGTGACGGGCAGAACAGAGTTAGGAACCTTCATCCTGGGGGATAGAAACCTTGCAGTAAGGCCTTCAGTGCCCTTTCCACGTCCAGCCTGCCTTTTCCAGCCCTGTTTTGACATGTTCCCTGACCCCGCACCAGCATTGGCTTCCCCTGATTCCCTAGGGAGGCCCTTGTACTGCTGTGAGACCCATGTCCTCCTCTGAGCAGGTGTCACTAGAACCCTATCCCCTTTATTGGAACTCTCATGCTCCCTCAGCACCTGGGCGCATGTCCTGCCGCACGGTGGCCTCTTTCTGCACCTCGAGCCCCTCTAGCCTAGACGTTCCTTCAGGGAGCTCCCCTCTGCATCCTTAGTTAGCGGCAGTAACAAGCAGACAGTCAGAGTCACTACACACACGTCAGGGTCTCCCTGTGCTGCTGCCTGCTGGTTCCCCTGCAGTGCTGAGTGCAGCCGGAGCTCAGCAAAGCCCTCCCCCAGCTTGGTTCAGCCAGGCTGTTCCATAGCATAGGTGTTTGTCTCCATGCTTCACCCCGCGGCCCGCAAACTAAACGTCTTCACAGCCTTTGGTGCTGGTCTTGTAGCCAAGAGGCTCCTGCTCCCTCCTGGCTCTGTGGGAACAGCCCTTGCCTAGAGAACCTTCCCTCCTAGGAGCCTGTATGTACAACAGTCCTGCCTAGAGATCGCGCATTTGTTGTGTGAAAAAGGCAACACGTACAACGTAAAGCTTTCTTTACGTAATAAACGTTCCCTTCCTCGGTCTTTCCCCTTTTGGAAATGACTGAGTGTGGCCAAAACTCAAGCTCCTGAGCTATTTCAAGCCACACACACCCCCAATCCAGGAAGAGGCTTTATTGTTTTGTTTTGTTTTTTTTCCCCACCCAGACCTGTTGGGTTTGAAATATATTTCCTATCATTTTCATCTTTTTTTGCATTTGCTAAAGGCAGCTGATGACCACACTGAATGGATTATTTACTTTGATGGAATACTCGCTTCTGCTCTGTGTGCACTGTGAGCTTTAATGGCCAACACCTGCACCATAAGACCCTGTTGGGTCAATCAAAGGTGCTTTCCTAAGCACCTACTGTGTGCTTCTGCCAGAGGGGGGAACACACAGACATAGCCATTCAGAAGAGCATGCCATTCTGATTCTCAGTGGTGGTGAGTTTTCCTGGACTCACATGGTAATAATAATACACAACACCTTCACTCACAAAGTGATTCCTGCGTGGTTATCTTCAGCGTCCCAGTGGGACAGGTATGAAAGCCATTGGATGGATAATGGGCCAAGATGGCAGAGCAAACCGGGACCCCTGTCCAGAGCCTGAGTGTTCTGCTCCTATTTGTATATCTTGCCCAGCGGGCAGAGGTCAGGACTAAGTTGCCCACTTCGTTCAAGCACGACAGTGGGACATGCCATGAGGCTTGGGAAACCCTTTTCTCCACTTGGATGTGCTTCTAGGAATTAGAAAAAAAGGATGGCCGCTGATGTCTGGAAACTTCTGAATTCCTTGGGGGAATTCGAGCTGTTGGGGGGGCCTGCTTACCAGGGCGCCCCCTGCTCCTGCTCTGTGCTGCTGCGGGCCGTCGGTGGGGTGGGGGCTTTCTGGGCCTTGGGGAGTGCTCTGCGCACCCTGTAACCTCCTTTCTCCTCTGTCTCTTTCTTAGGCACATCTCTCTAACGCTCCCTGCTACCTTCCGAGGCAGGAACAGCACTCGAGCGGACTATGAGTACCAGCACTCCAATCTGTATGCCATATCAGGTACGTGGGGCCTCTGTCTCTGGCCAGCCACTGCGTCTGTGTCCCGGGCACCACCTCCCTCTTCATGTCTCCTGGCTTCGTATGGCATCTGTCTTCCCTCTCTCTTTCACCCTGCAAGGGGCCTGCTCCCTGCGGAGATGAGCCCTTTCCTTCCTTTGTGGCACCTCAGCACTTAGAGAAGGGCCAGATACTTGGCGTGTTTTGAAACTAATGATGAAAAACAACGTGTGGATTTCACAGGCTTGAAGGGAGGCTTCCAGAGAATAGTCCCTGCATTGTTCACGTGCCTGAGCCAGGGCAGATTTCCCCTTGGGGTCCGGGAGCAGCACAGAGCCGAGGCCCAGGCTGCTCCCCAGCCCGCATCCCGGTTTATCCTCCCCTCTCATTTCCCAAAGCCAGGTCTGTGGCCAGAAGGGACACTGGTGGTCTCCTCTATCAACCACCATCGTGGGGGTCTGTGATTTCTGAGCCCGGCCTTGGAAATGATGGTGCTACCTTGGCAGGAACCTCAGCAGCGCGAGTCTCCCTTTTCACCTTCACCTGGGAGAGGAACACTTAAAACCCTTATTACAGAGTGGAGATTCATTAGGTGCCTGGCAGCACAGGTGACTCGCTAAGAGCCGCGGAACCCTGCAGGCTCACCTCCGATTATCCTCGGCCTCCAGTCAGGGGCGTTAGTACCTAGTGGGGGAAGTGGCAAATCGGTGCCACTTACCAGCGCACGCCCTTAATGGTGAGTGACATTTTGAACACGGGAACATGGCATTCATTCATGTACCATAATGAATCCGTTATTTAAAAAGTAATCTTTTTTCTAAAAATCGCAACTTGGGGTTACTAAATAGATGAAATAGAACAATGGTGTAATTCATGTCAGTATCAGTTTCTCTTGTTATGATCACTCCCTAATAGGTTTGGAAGTAGAAGCAAAAGCCAGTTGTTCCATTTCTGGGTGGGGAAAGGGAAGACCCAGGATGTTCTTAGAGCCCCGGTGGCCCCAAAGGGTGGAGGGAGCACACTGTCTCAGAAAAGCACCTCCAGAGAGAATTTCTTCTGTGCTGTGGCTATTTCAGCAAAGTCGACAAGGAGCATAACAAGTGTGGAAAGATGACCTATTTGTAGAAAAGCTGAATATTTCCCCAGATGCTTCGTGGCATCGTGGTGCAGAACAGGTCTGTGAAATCCAGCAGGGCGGCCCCGTTCTGAATGCACATGAGGAAAGCTCCATCAAAGCAGATGACTTTTTCCCTCCAGCTTGCAGATCTTTTTCCAGCCGTGGTGTTCAGCTCCCCCCGCCCCCTCACCTTACCTGGATTCTCTGATGGCTTTCCCAGCTGTTGGCATTTCTACAGAAAAGGGCCCACAGAGTGAAATCTCCTCTGGTTTGGCAGGAATGTTCTGTCTGCCTCTGGACCACTGCTTCCTCGCCCCGCGGCTTTGATGAGGTGTTGTTAGTTTAGCAATACCGAGGTAACAGCCTCGAGACACAGGGGAAGCCGTTCAGAAACTTCCTGTTACATTTATGTAAGTGGCAGTCAGTTGGGTTTTATCTTCCAAGCATCCGCCGTCGAGGCTGCAGCTCGGCAGCGGGCAGCCCCGGTCCCCTCGGCAGTGGCAGGCACCAAATCGCCGCCACCCGGCTCCAGGATGCCTCTGTTGCAGTGC
>NW_027530625.1:3543097-3593666 GCF_008692635.1 Crocuta crocuta
CCGCCCTCCGTATGAACAGTAGCTGGCACTGAGCGGCACGTCTCAGTCTGGCATCGCCAAGTTAAGGTTTTCAGTGGTTCATTCCAAAGACAGTCAAGGCAAAGTGTGCCCGACGCACGGTCACTGGAGCCCTGCTGGTAACAGAACGAGCGGACTCTCCTGTTCTCCTTCTGAACCGGCTCTGCGGTGCACACTCCCAGGACTCCAGGGGCCAGGCCTTTGGCACACACCCCTGGTGCACTCCGGCTCCTTCCTGAAAACCTTTCATTATGGCTCCCTTCGTTTGCAGGCCCTTCTGAGGTAGATTTCCAAACTACGTGATTGGAAAAGCGAGCCACCCGCTCATAACTTGTGTGCGCTGTTATTAAAGTCATGTCTACTCTTAAATGTTTTCTCAAAGGCACACCTGTTAATCTGTCCCTTCTCCTGAGACGGCTCGTGGGTGTCAGGCCTGCAGAGGGAGAGATGGTGCTCCAGCTGCTGAGGGAAGGGGAGGAGGCAGTGCAGAGCCCTGGCCCTGGCACACAGACATGCTCATGAGCTGTTTATGGGAGGGAGGGAGGAAAGCCTTGAGTCCAGTGTCTGTGCTGCCCAGGAACCCTCTCCGACCTCTGGGGCAGGCGGTCATCCTGATTGGCTGCTTGAACGCCCCTGGTGTCGGGGCCTACCAGCTCTGGCCAGCCCGCTCCGTCTCTGCGGGGTCCTCCCTCGTTCAGCTGGGCCCCGTCTTTCTGCACGTTCATGCAGCCATTTAGGGGTACAGATGCGATCCATCAGCCAGCATGTGCCAGCTGCCTAGCCAGTAGTTCTCTCTTGCCCGCAGAAGTGGGATGAGGGGCTTCTGCTGACTCCATGTTGAAATCCTGAAAGGCTCATGTCCGCTCGCTCTACCACCTTGTTCCCTCCTTACCCGGCCGCAAAGCACACCTTTTTGGTCCTCATGCTTCTGCTAGTAGGAACTTCAGAGAAACACTCACCGGTGTTCAGAGGTGATCCATCCACAGGGGTGAGCACCGCCGCTTCTTCAAAATCATTCTCAGGAAAAGGGGCTGGGGGATGGATCTCCTGCATGTCCAAAACCAAAGCAGAGGTTAAATGATGCAACATCCTTATCATGGAGGGATGGTGTAGAAAAAATGATGATTCGGAGAAAAAAGTGTGCGTGGATGCTAAGTGGCAACCAGAATGTGCAATGTGATCGCGTTAAAACAAAAATAATATGCAAAGGTCTGGGAAGGTACCTGCCAAGGTGTTTACAGTGCTTTGCGCCAGCCTTTCCTGCCCTTTTCTTTTTTCTTTCTTTGCAGTGTCTCATTTTGCTATGTTGGCAAGTGTTGCTTTTAGAGTAAGAAAAAGTTTAGACCCTGGGTTCATTTGGCGTGCCCTTGGCTCCCGCTGGCCCCTGTGATTGCATTGTCCTTTCTGAGAGCTCCTGATTCAGAACGGGCTACTGGAGTATTCTCAAAAACTCCAGAGAATTTCTAAATTCTACTGGAAATCACTTGCGGGCCACAGGTGAATTATCTTCCTCTGGTCCCCTTTTGAGAATGTGCTGGATTTTTTTCTATTGTTCAGTCCCTGGAATCTCCTGCCAGCCAACATTCCCCCAGAGCCCACAGACTGTGAATCTGACCGCATCTGGCCTGTTCCGCAGGTGGTACAGAAGGGACTGAGCAGGAGATTCTGGGGGGTTGGGCCATCTCCCCACATCCCCTGGCTTCTCTACTCGTTAGGGCCTGAGGAGGGTTTTCCTGGAAAGAAGAGGTAGAAATGAAATGGTGGGGGCTTGGTTTGGCCCACTTGACTATCTGCGTATGTGAGAGCCGGCAAAACACTTTTGTTTCATTCTTACGTTTGACAAACGGCAGCTCATGGACTCAGGCTCTCCTGGTGACATTCTAACTGGTGTGTTCCCCTCAGTTAGGTGCCTCTAAGACCCTCCCTCTGGAGAGAGCTCCCCTCAGGGCCACGTTGATTTCCGAGATTCCATCCCAGATCCCTACTCCTGAGCTTCCTCTTTCTGCCTCTCTGTGCCGGTTTTCTTTTTGGTATTTTCTCGTTCCTGGCAAGTCTTCTGCTTTAGTCCTGAATGATAGCCTCTGACCCTTTCTTTTCCTCCTTACAATTGTTGTAGATGTCTAGATGTCTGCTTTATTTGTATTCCACCTGTTCCAGACAGATAGCAGCCAGCTCCAAAAATACATGTAACCAAATCAAAGTGGAAGCGAAAATGTAAAAGTGAACAAAAATACAGGCCGGGAAAGGGGGGGGTACAGCTGTGGGTGAGATTTTTCACAAAGAGGATTCTGGGTTTGGCTCTAAATCAGGACAAGCTTAGTATGGATATGAATAAAAACAAGCTGGTTGCTTGGGAAGAACCTAACTATTCCTTTTACGGAATTCTTCCTCACAAAGCGCGCCTTGTACAATGCTGCCTGTGGACGGCAGAACAGCCGCTATTCAGGGAGCTTGAGGAGGAAAGCCGGGGTGCCCCTGTGCTGGGGAATCTGCTCGTGTTGAAGCCTCTCACACGTTTGGTGGTTGAACGCGATGTTTCTGAAATGTTCTTGTGTTGGGTATCGTGTGTTAGGGACTGGAGACATGGGGGGGGGGGTGTCAGGAATGAGGAGCCCCCTGACCTCCTGTCCAGCCTGGGGAATGCCCCAGTGCCAGAGGCTCCTCGTAAGCAAGCAGCTCTGCCACGACGTGCCCAGGCTCACTTTTTCAAACCAGCGAATGTCTGCTCTCTGTCTTAGGACGGTTTTACTTAATGAACAGGAGGCAGTCGGTATGGGAAATCACGCTGTGCTACCCTTTTGTTATCAACCGATTTATATCTCCAAATGCAGATTTTTTTCCAAAGAACTTGTTTGTCTCCGTTTTGGGGGGAAAAATCATATTGTAGTGTAAAATCGTAAAGTTCAGCAAATGCAGATAGGAACTGGCATGTGAGAAAGCCCAAAATTTCAACCAGTCCATGAATTCAGGGTAAGTCACGATGCAGAAATACCCAGAAGCTTCACAGTTATGGGGAGCTGAGGGGCCCAGCTTCTCTTTCCTTTAGTACGTAGGCAGTGGGGCTTGCTGCCCTCTTCATTTATCCTTCAGCCCGGGGCTGGCCATATGGTTGATTGCTCACACCATCACTTTTGAGGGTAAAAGGGGTACCCTGTTGAACATGGACAACGTGTAACCTGGAACTGTCCCAGCAGCCTGGGGCGCAGTGGGGGGCCCTCACTCCACCTTTAGTGTTCTCGGTCTTTTCATTTTTTTTCCAGTATTCTTTCTGATTGCTGGAAAAGCCCTCGTACTGCCCTCCACAGTCATGTCCTCTTTAAACCCAGTCCCCTTTCAAGATGTTGGGCCAGGAAGCCTGGGAGCATGGACAGGCCTGAGTCCATTGACTCGTCGCCTTGACTCACAAGACTTGCACAGAGCAGAGGAGGAGGATTTCATCTAAAACAAGAAGCGTGTATGAGCTGTGTAACTGTGACATCAGACCGGGAAGGCACAAAGCAATTAAAAATAATTAATGATTTCTGAATATCAGCCTTCTCCATGCAGTTTTAATCTAGTTCTCATTTAAATTGGAAGATGGACATTTAATTATCAGTATTATGAAATTCATGATTTATATATTTCATCCAATTGGATAAAATTTCTGCCACCAGCTCTTCATCTTCTTACAAAAAAAAATCTGTATGTTTTACAGTGTGATCATTTAAAAACTCCTCCGCTGCACATCAAACAATTATATACATATTTTCCTTTCGTTTGTAGTGGTTACATTACTTCTGTCTTTGAATTGGGGGGGGGAATCTCACCTGGAAAATTGAATGTAAACCTAATACTTTAACGACCGCAAAGATGGCCAGGTTGGGAAATGAAGGCTCAAAGACCAAAACAATAGCAGTGCTTTGAGAAAGACCAGTTGGTTTGTTTTTTTCCCCTCTGTGAGATGTTCTAACCAATAGAACATCCCAGTGTTGATGGTACTCTGCAGGATTTGTGCCCACGTCTCCCACATGCGTGCCCACGGTCTCCTCTTTCCCCGTGTATGGGTGCGTGTCAGCCGTGCGTGGGTTAAGGGCCGATGTGTCAATCACCACAAATGAGGGGACTGTCTTCCAGTGGAAGCCCCCACCTAAAAACGCCAGGCAACCTTCGTGTCCCCAGGCCTCCCCCGTGGCCTTTGTCTCTCATGGGCATACTCGCGTGCCTTATGCGGCCTTGTGTTCAGAACCTCGCTTTCCTTCATCCTCCACTGAGGATTTTCAGAACCTCCAAGGACTGGTTGGAGAAGGTGGGGCCGGGGGTGCAGGGTTGGGGAGAACATGGAGGGGAGGGTGGCCAGGATCCAGGAGAGAAAAATCCCTTTGACGCAGCCATAGAGACTAACAGATGGGGGAGATTCCTGAATGAAGCGGAAAAAAAATATAATAATGGTGCTCAAATCAAGGAGGAAATAAGTCATTTTAAAGGCAAATAAATTTTTATCATCACCCCTAACAGCCAAGCGTCCCTTGTCTATCCATCTATTCTTTCCCTGACTGACAACAAAATCGAGCACAAAGAAAAATATAATAAGAAAAAGAAGAAATGAATGGGAGCGGATGGGGAATTGATCGCATAGTGTATTTGTATATCCTGATGTAGAAGGTGCGGTTGACAGGTGGCCAGGTTTGCTCTGTACACAACCATGTGTGTGCTGTCAGGCGCACGCACGCTGCCTTGTTTCGATTGATGAATTGCCTGCTTTCTTGATTAAACCTTCCGTCACTTAAGAAACAAAAAGCCTGTGTTTAGATGGCAGAGTGGGACATGTCAAAAAAATCTGCCTCCTTTACCTTTGTGCAGATGTTGGGCACAGACTGTAACATGTATTATTAAAATGAATGTGGCATTTACTGTGCATTATTCCTTTCCTGGGAGAAAGGACTATAAATTATATGCTAATAATAAGCTTTAACCCTTTCGAAATGCAAAAGATTTAAGAGTGCAAATATCCATGTAGGCCTGGCTAATTGGATGTGCTCTTATACATCCACCGTGATGGCTGTGTCACCAGAGTTAATGAACAGCGTGTGCGGGCAAACACACAGGGCGCTTGGGGAGCTCTCGCCTCCTGGAGGTGCTCCGCTCTGCAGGTGCCTCCTCTAGGATTTCACAGAGAGAGCGAGAGACCCCGAAACCCCTCAGCTGGGCTCGGGATCATCTTACTTGGGATTAAGGACGGATCTACAGCCATGGCGAGTGGCCCCGGCCAGTCTCCTAGAGCTGAGCATCGCGGGTGGTCCTCTTCTGACTTTGCTGCGTCCCCGCGTGGGGCTGGCCGGGCTCAGGCCTGACAGAACCAGGCATTGGTGCCTCACACTTACGTGTTTCTCGTCCTTGACCTGGCTCATCTATCCTCAGTCCAGTTGCCCAGGTCACAGACTCCCCTCCCCAAAGTAGAACTCTGCAGAGCAGGCCTTCGTGCCTGCCCCATTCCACTGTGTGCATTCACACCTCGCTTGCCCGGCATGGAGGCTGTCGGGTACCCAGCCTCTACTTTGCCAGTGCCTTGTCTCTGCTTCTCTTCCCCTGTGCCCCCCAGCCTGTGCTGCTCCTGGGTCCCTCAGCTTTGTCTCTCTGTGCATTTGTCCCTGCCAGAGTGACCTACCTTCTCTGTGGACCCGTCTTTGAAGGCCTGTCCCCAAACTGCCTCTTCTGCTAAGCTTTTCTGATTCTCTTCCATCTGGGACTGCTCCCTTCCTGGTTTGTTGTTTACTCCTAGACTGTTTTTGCGTTGGAGAGATTTCACCTGTGAGCACTTGGAGGCAGTAAAGTGAGAAAGGAGGCTGCCTTCCATCTTTTTTTTTTTTAATTTTTATTTTTGAGAGAGACAGCATGAGCAGAGGAGGGGCAGAGAGAGAGAGAGAGAGACACAGTATCTGAAGCAGGCTCCCAAGCTGTCAGCACAGAGCCCAACATGGGGCTTGAACCCATGAACCGTGAGATCATGACCTGAGCCAAAGTCGGATGCTTAACTGACTGAGCCACCCAGGCACCCCATGCCTTCCATCCTTTTTGAATCAAGGAGATTATAATTAAACTACGGCAAAAAAAAAAAAAAAAAAGTGGTTAACTCCTCTCTTCATTTAGCAGACACTGAGAGCTTCTGTGTGCCCAGCCCCGTGTTCCCTCCCAAGGACAACAGAAGCCCATGGAAGGAGGTTCGGCATGTCACTGGGGGGACACTTGGAGTCAGAAGCACATGTGGCCATCACACGGAGCCACTGCGAACGGCCACACAGGTTGCACCCCCTGCAGCACATGTGAATGGTTCCCCACCAGGGCTGTGCCAGAGCATGGGCATAACACTGCGTTACCTTGGCCAGTACTCCATGCTAGGTGTTCATACCTGTGAAATGATTCCGTAACGACTGCTGCCTTCCCAGCGTTGGTGTGAGGACCCGGGGCATGGAAGAACATTTTGTAAATCAGGAAGCAGTACAGGACTGTCCCTTCTCTCCATACTCCCCTGCCCTGCAGGGCTGCAATCAGAACAGGAGCCAAAGATTTGTTGAGAATGATCACTCGGGACACACTGGCTCTTGCCCAGCCCGGTCTTTCATCGTCTGTCTTTCATCATCACCGCTCTGTGATTTTATACGTAAGATCGCTTCTTAGTAATCAGAGTGCTCAGAGAAAATCTCTTCGTCAATCCAAACAAAGTTGCAGTAAAGGCTCCCAGGCATGGCTCTGCTGGGCTCCCCCTGGAAGCTGACACGTTTGTCATGCAACGTCACTTAGAAGTGGCCTGTTTTCTGTGGCTGGCAGCCCACGAGCCCTTTCTCAGGAGGGTGATGGAATGATGGCTTGGGGCAGGAAGCAGAGAACTGGCTGGCAGGGTGAGCCAGCAACTTCTATAAAATCGTCCAGCGTGCCTTTGGTAGTTTTTGTTTGTTTGTTGGAGGAAAAAGTATGTGGGGTGGCGGGGGCACCGAGGGGGCTGCTTTCTCTCAGGCTTTCCTTTCTGCCTTTCCTGTGCTCCGTGAGCAGAAGAAAGTTAAAGACTTTTTCTAGTTTCGTCATTGTGAAAAAAATTTTTAAATTATTAGGTGACAGATACTCCGGTGCTCTTGAAGGGCTGCCCCTCTCCCCCCGCTTCCCATTGTGCTTTCATTCTCTCTTTGGTTTTTAAGCAAGGCTGAGTTCAGGCAGGCATTGGTTTAATGGCCCACAACCCCTGCTTAACCCCAAGGCCAAAGCAGCCACGGGGCGGCGGGAAGAACCAGGGCAGGAGCCGGAAGAGCCAAGTTCGGGCCCTGATCTCCCACTGACTAGCCCCGAAATGGCAGGCGGAGCACCTAGCCTTCCTGGATCCAAAGTCCCAAACCTCCGTCTCCGTCATTGCAACAACAGCATCCATAATTGAAACAGAGCCATCTCGCAGCTCATGTTTCCCAGAAGCTTCCTGTGCCTCTGATGTGGTCTCGTATCGGAGGTGGCAGCGATCGTCCCCACCCTCCGAGGGCCGAGGACACCGTGGGAAGGAGCCTTGTGGGGTTTACAGATTTGGTGCCCACGATGTCACCGGCAAGAATGTGTAGCTGTTGTCCCAGACTTCACGGGCTTTCCCTCCAAACACTGCCTTGACTGTGGAGCCCCCGAATGCAAGAACAACTGGAGAAACCCCAGCTTTCTGACACCTCTCTCCCTGTGTGTCCCTCTCCCGTGTCTAGTTGTCAAGCAGGAAGGTGCCTCCCTTTCCCCGTCGTACATCCCCTCCTGGCATCACCGTGCCTGGGAACCCGCGGCAGGGTCCCTTCTGAAGGCCTGGTCCCAGAAATGCGAGAAAACCGAGGGAGCACACTAATCCCCTCTCTTCATCTGCCCTTGGCATCTCTTCAGAGGTTTGCTCTGGGGCAGGTGAAGTAGCCTGGCTGAGCCAACACGCAGCCCTGCCGCAGGCCGGCTGATCCCAGAGCAGCCTTTCCTTTTCTAGCTCTGTCTGCCTCACGGTAATAGACTGTCGGCCGAGAGGGGGAAATGCCGTAATTAAGGCAACTTCTTTAATTTAAACACATTTAGGGAGCTGAAGTTGTTTTTGCTTTTATTAAAATGGATTATATTAATTTATTTTAATACCTAACCCTCCGCCAGCACTTAGCATGTACAAGACTCTGTAGTAAGCACCCTGCACACGTTCCGTCATGTCATCCCAACAAATCCTTACCAGAAAAACCTTGCAAAAAACCTTTAGGGCTTCTACCGTTACTATTATCTCTTTTATTTTATTAATGCTTTTTAAAAGTTTATTTATGAGCACAAGCCGGGTAGAGGTGTAGAGAGAGAGGGAGGCAGAGAATCCGAAGCAGGCTCCAGGCTATGAGCCATCAGCACAGAGCCCCATGCAGGGCTCGAACCCATGAACTGTGAGAGCTTGACCCGAGCCGAAGTTGGATGCTCAACCGACTGAGCCACCCGGGCGCCCCTATTGTCTCTGTTTTGTAGGCACGGCACAGCTGCCAGTGTTGCTGATGAGCTCCCATGCTCGAACACATCTCTCTTGTAAACAGATTTGTCTTATCTTCATAAATATTTTTATTTTACAGATGGGGGAAACATGAGGTTTTGAGAATTACTATAGTTATACTGCTAGTAAGGGGCAGGGCTGAGATTCAAACCCAGGTCTCTGATCCAGCCGCTAAGCTCCAAGTCCCTGTGCCAGAGAGGCTGCTCCATGATGCCTGTGACCCTTTGCCTCCCAGCGCCAAACTGAGGTTGACGGCAGCACCCACCCCTAGAGTGAAGCAAGCTGGGACACACTTGGAATAGGCGGTCTCAGCATTGTTTAAATCTCAGATGATTCCCTGGACTGTCCTCTCTGGAACCTCATCAGAGTGAGGCCCTTGACACGGGGCGGATGACCCCTCCTGAGTCCACAAGGCATCTTGAACGGTGGGTGTGGCCTCCATTGGCTGTTGCTGGACAAAACAGTGAAGGGATGAGGTGCAGCCCTCTCGCTTCGGCTAAGCAGCCTGAGGCAAGGAGCTTAACTTTTTTGTGCCTCGATTTCCTAATCTGTTAAATGGGGATGACTGTGGTTTGTGGTGAGGCTTAGAACCACAGCTCGTGCACAGAAAGTCTCCGTAGATGCGTTGCTGTGGTTGTAAGTATCCCATTGCCCCTCCTTCCCACTGCTTCTCCGGTCTGTCCCAACCAGGAAAGGGAATATTCCAGGAACCTCCTCCCCCATCAGTAGGTGGCACTGCCACTGCTCTTGCTGTTGGTGACCTTTGGGGACCTCTGGGGACCTGGATACCCCCTTGCCATGGTCTTCTCTTAGCCCTGTGGTGAGAGTGGGCGGCCCAGACCCACCCCTTCACTTAATTGGGACGGAGCCTTAGCAGTTCTTCCCTCCTGCCCCAGGGGTCCTGGACTGTCCCCACGATGGGACATTTGTTTGAACTGACAGTCACCTTAGCACTGCCCCTGGTTTGTAGCTTCCTTCTCTGGATGGGAGCTCCTAGGATGTGCCCAAGCCCGAGGTGACTGACCCCGTGCGTCTCTGTCGGCGCCCAGCCCACGTTCCCCTCCTGCCCTGGTCCGGCTCCCCAAGTTCTGCCGTGGCCACCAAGCACCAAGCTTCAACCTTGCTGACTTACGACAGCAGTCACGGGGTCACACTCCAGGTTGAACGCATTTAAACTCCTGACAGCTTCATGAGTGAAGTCGGGGGCATTTGACAGAACCTGGGAAGAAGTTGGACAGCCACGGAGGATTCCGGGGTGAGGTCAGAAGTTACCCTTCATCACACTATATGAGCATCATTACTTTTGTGGCAGAACAAGTGCATTCACTTGCTCACATTAGGACGAAAGAAATTCTGATCTTTTTTAGAACAACAAAGCCACCTTTCCTGTGGACAGAATACCTGAGTCCATTCATTGTGGTGCATTTGGGGTTTTGTGTCCTGAATATTTCCCCCTCTTTTTATTAATGGCCAATGGTAGTCTTGACCTGTTTATTTAAAGAAAAAAAAAAAATTCTCTGTGCTCCAGTCTATATTTCGATGGAATATATTTGTCACATCTCCCAGAGAAAGAGGCTCCTTATTTCCCAGATTTGTCTTTCGATTGCCTGAGACCATGAGTGATGCGAAAGTCTAATTCAAGGCTGAGATCCTTTGTCAGAGAGAGGTTTCTCACGCCTGACTTGTTTTATAGCGTGAACGATCTCCTGATCCACTGGCCAGACAATATCCATAATTTTGAATGAGAGAGTAATGCTTACCTCGTCGGCCTTAAGCATTGCTTCTGGTGACACACTTAGAGGTGCTTAATCGCTTGCTACCTAGAGGCAGTAAACGCACCCATCTTGATGTTCCGTTACCCTGCGTGTTTACCTTAAGTGCACCCTGCGCTAACAAAACGCCCACGTCACCCCTGCTGGAAGGTCCTTTGGCTCATGAATCACAGAGTCCTCCTTCACCCTTATTCTGCCAAAGTTGGGTGTGCCTTTTGTAGGCGTAAATGGGTAACTTCTTTGGTCAGAAGCCTCTTGGCTCTTTATGCTTCTTGTAAAACTTTGGCCGTCTGATTGGTTTCCCAGTTCTAAGAGAGTTGATCTGTCTTTGGTCGTAACATCTCGTTCAGTGCTGAGTTCTCTGCTGGAGTTCAGGGTCCCTTCTGGAATGCTGACACAATGATGCCCCTCATTCACTGGGATGGGTCTAACGCCCAGCCCAGGGCCCTGGGGCCAGGAAGCTCTCAGTGATACTTGTTGTTTGAGCTGTTCTCGAGATTCACCCTTTCCAGAAGCGTGACTTTGGACAGTTTATGTGACATTTCAGTTCATTTTCTGTAATTTTGAGGATCAGAGATAATGTACATGAAGTAAGTACCTACTGAATTTGTGCCCAGAAATTGTAGCAGGTATGACTGTCACAAACACTGTTATTCCAGCGAAGTGCTGCTCATTATTCTGGAAGCACTGGGCTTACCCTGCAGTGTGACATCCCCTCCCCCATAAAAATGCGGTTGTGGGAGGGAACAGCTGCTTCACTAAGGAAGAACCAGAAGGGAACTCATACCTTCAGGGACCCTGCCAAATACAGGGGACTTTTCGGCGTAACATAAAGCAAACCCTCCATGCTAGCCCTAAAATCAGTCGTTGCTTGAGATGTTAGTTTGCTGCAGGGTAAACAGTTTTGTTTTTTTTTAATGTTTTATTTATTTCTGAGAGAGGGAGAGAGACGGAGCATGAACAGGGGAGGGGCAGAGAGAGAGAGGGAAACAAAGAATGCGAAGCAGGCTCCAGGCTCTGAGCTAGCTGTCAGCACAGAGCCCAACGCGGGGCTCGAATCCACAAACCGTGAGATCATGACCTGAGCCAAAGTCGGACGCTTAACCGAGTGAGGCGCCAGGCGCCCCTACTGGGTAAACAGTTTTAAAGGAAACTTCTCACCATTGAAATCAGCCTCTGATCCTCCCTATCCCTTCTCACCCAGTTAGCTCAGATTGAGAAAGGATCATATCTGTGTTCAGCCCTTGAAACGGTTTGACTTTGTCTTTGCCATTTGGTTTGTGGCTTTCTTTCCTGCCCCTCCTATCCCAGGACCCTGTAGGGAAAAAGGGCCCCAGAATCCTTACACAGCTGTGAGCCAGGGCTTGGTTTAAAGGTACATAAGAGTCCTACCACCCACCGAGCTCATCTCGAAGTCCCCTGCTCCAAAGCGCACTGCCAGGCCACAGGCCCCCAGGCTCTAAGTCACTATAGCCTGGCGACACAGCCACACCAGGCATCCAGGGCACCCTCGCCCTGTGTTTGAGAGAAGATCAGACAACTTTCCTTGATGTCCCCATCTTATGCGAGGACACCAGGCCTATCTATCGATGGTGAGGAACTGTTCCTTTCTTCAGGCTACATTTTTTTTAAAAAAGATATTGTACCTTTTATTTGGATTTAATGAGGACAGACATTTTAATCAGAGGTTAGTCATTTATTTTTGCAAACTATTGTTTTGATTCATCATTTTTGCAGATAATTAAATGGTTCAGTTGGCGCAGTGTGTCTACTTTATTAAAACAGGTAATTTTGAGAAAAAAAAAAGAGATGCTATTTTTTGGATCACTGCACAAGAATTGCTTCTATCTTCATCTTTGAGCATAGTTTCTCATTGCTTTGCCAGAAGGCTCTCCTGTTCAAGCATTTGGTGTCCCCTCGGGTCTGGAGGGGCTTGCCCTGGGATGACTGGGGTGTTAGCCACTGCGCCCTTTGAAACGGGAGAGGAAGAGTCAGGTCTGCACTGTTCCCTTTTAGAAAGACTCTGGGGTTTTAATTGGATTGGGGGAAAGAGCCTACAAGTTATGAACTTGCCAGAGCTGCCTCCCTTATACTGAAAACAGATTAACTGTAGCCCTCACAGGGGGTGGAGTTTAAAAGTCAATTACTGCTTGTCCTATTCTAATTTACACACCTAAGATCTGAAAAAGTCTGTCACTTAGTGTGAAACTGAAAAGGTTAACGTTACTAGTTTGAGTATACCTGTGTCTTTTCATGTGTAAATGCTTTAGCTACACATATTTGTATGTATGCAACTTGTAGCTGCAAAGCTATAACATAACTCCATCTGTGAGCGAGACTCCTTATGAAGAGTAACCTTTAAAAGTTAGTTCCCTTAAATCCATAATGGCTTAGACTGCCGTCCTTTGTCTTGCAGTACAATCCACTTGTAGGTACCGTGGCCGGCCCCTGCGGAGCCTGAGGACCGCTCCGCTCCGGGGTCGCGAACCAGTAAGGGAATGGCCCTTCGGGGGTCAATTTTTCCAAAACAAATTGCTCATGACATTTGCTTTCTTTGATTTTTTCCGTGTTTGTGTCCTGCATCCGTTAATTCACTCATTAAAAGGATTTATTTTAGGTGGACCAATTAAAACTTTGGAAGCTAATTTTTTGCTGAGCAGCGCAGACCTCTGAAAAACACAATTTATAACACGGCTTCTGCCCTTTTCCAGCGAGAGCTGTCTGATAGAGCCGCAGCCTCTGGTGCTCCAGGAAGTGCAGAACCACTGTTCTTTGTCCTCCCCTCGGGGCGAAGCCGCCGCGTGGGTGGGTTTCTCCCAGCCTCCATTGTTTTAAGGTGAACAGCCAAGTCTGGAAAAGTCCAGCCCAGGAGTGGCACCCGCCGCATTTGTTTGCTCGCATCAACCCCGTAGTTTAATTTTTTTTAATAGGAAGCTGCTGTGTAGTTTGGATATTTAAACAGTTATTAACCGAATGACAATTAACAGATTGCATAGACAGATTTTCTTTTGAAAACCTCTGAAATTGAGTACAGTTTGCAAAACTATCACGGCATAGTAATGACAATGAATTTTGATTTCCCGGAACTGATATTAGACTCCTTATTAAACTATGTGCATCTGCTTTTAATTTACTCCAAATAATTGGAAAATGCAATGAAGCTTTCCAATTAAAGCACGGCTTTATGCTGTTTAATAATACCCCCATAATATTATAGCTTATGAAGTGACAGGTGAGTTGGTGTATGAATAAAACATAAAGGCAGCAATAAGGGACAGAAAACCGGAGACAGTTGTGGGGATTTTAAATGCTGGATGTAATTTGCATATATTAATCTCTTCTTTTCAGCCTTATCAGGCGTTCTTCAGTATTTGAAGTTAAAATAGCGTTGACAGGCGGGAGTGCGCTTAGTTTTTTCAAGGATTTATTACTTGTATAATTTCTGATCTTTAATAAGCAGATATGACTGATCCTCATAGTTCTATAGAAATCGGTTAATTGTTCCAGATGGCGTGTACTGATTATGCAAAATTACTTTTCACACCATTTTTTTTGTGATGGAGTTTGGAGTAAAATTAAATTTTTTATAGCCTTCTTATCATGCTGTTTTACAGTGGTTTTTCCACAGAAGTTGAATTTAATCTACTATATTACATTGACCAGCACAGTTATTCTAATGTAGCATTTTGTGATTTGACAAAGAATAATAGAACACATTGCTCATTGTTCATTACTGTGTCCCTAATAAAAAGGAGCTCCTGTGTATAGAACATAGCTGTTATTTATGAAGAATGCCTAATTCATACAGTTAAAAATGCAAAATTGTACTATGAAGTAGTTCCTTTTGGGGAGAGGATATCTGAGAGAAGCAAATGGCCATAGGCATGCCGCTACAGATTTTACATGCTGAAGGAGGGGTCCTCTTTAATGAGCAGACTCTTTAAATCGTGCTACTTGCTTTTTCTTTGAAGGGGGGAAAAAGGGCCAGATAATCTCATTCTATTAAGAGAGGTGTCATCAGTTGACTTGTCTTGATTTACATAATCCCAGAAGCCTTTCATAATTGAATAGCATTTATAAAAGGTGGTTACACTTTGGTGTAAAGTATCAAAAAAAAAAAAAAAAGTCCAAAAAGCCTCAATGATAATTCGTCTCTCTAACATTTCCCAAAGTGTTGATTTTCACAAAGCATCTTGTGCCGGTGTCAGATCGGAGCCCAAGTCACAAGTCTGCTACCAGGTGACGTTGATCTGGGCTTATCTGTGTCCGGGCTCTCAGATGACATTCTCTGTAAAGTTCAGCTGGTGGTAAGATATGAAGGACTGAGCAGATTTACTCCAGAATGAGATTGTGGGGCTGTTATCTCGGTGCAGGGGCAGATACAGTGTCCAAGGGGGTGCGAGGAGATGGATTTTCCCGTTGCACCAAAAAATCCTGCCTGGGTGTGTGGTATTTTATATATAGCAGATCCAGGACAATATGTATATAATCTGAAATTTAACTTGTTTTCAAAACACATCTCTGCATATTATTAAGTCTTATCGGGACTTTTGTAGACACAGAATATAGATTTCTGTTCTATAGTCACATCCCATGTGCAGACACACTGACCCAGACCTTTCTGTGGCTGGCTCGGCTACTTGCTCCAGGTAGGACAGTCCTGCTCATCACCCACATCGGCCGCCCACAGGCCTTGAGAACTCTTCCTTGCTTGAACTTGACTTGAGGTGGATTTGGGTCTGTTTAAAGAGTTCCATTCCCTTAGCCCCCCGGGGTGTCAAACTTTTTTTTTTTTTTAATATTCTTCCACATCAACACTGATTGCTCTCCACAGAGGGGCGCCTGGAGTGGAAGCAGGACCTCACTAATACCTCCATGAAACAGACAGACATAAGGTCGTGAACCTCAGAACTCAGAGGGTGGCTGTCCGTCTGGGTCTGTTGGTGCTGAGGCATACAGGACAGCGGTCACTCTCTGGGAGTGTGAGATCTGCCCCCACCAGTCCAGAAAAAGATTCAGTTGGAGACCCAGATGTTACCGCCACCAATATCCTATAGATTTCACTGTGTCCACCTACTCCTTCCTGGCCTTCAGAACACCTTTGATTAAATCCTATTTTGGGGGCGCCTGGGTGGCTTAGTCAGTTGAGCGTCCGACTTTTGCTTAGGTCATGATCTCGAGGTTCGTGGGTTCGGGCCCCGCGTCGGGCTCTGTGCTGACTGCCAGCTCAGAGCCTGGAGCCTATTTCAGAGTCTGTGTCTCCCTCTCTCTCTAGCCCTCCCCTGCTCACGCTGTCTCTCTCTCTCTCTCTCTCTCTCTCTCTCTCTCTCTCTCCTAGAAATAAATAAAAATACTTTTAAAAAATAAATAAATAAAATAAATCCTATTTTGTATCTAGTCCAGTCTTGAAGGAATATATTCTATATATTTGGCTACCTATAGTTCGAGGATGACTAGTTAAACCAAACATAAGTGTGTTCCAGAGCCCAGAGCACTTCAGAAAGGCAGTACTAATGTATTCACTTGACCTCCTAAAGTACTTCCCAAACTTGAAACCTTTCACATACCCTCTTTGGTAAACTCAAAATATATTTTTGTGAGAATGAAAATTATATGAAAAAGAGAATGCATAAATCAGACATGATTAAAAATATTTGTTCTAATGCAGTAATAATTTGGTAGTAATGCTTTCATCAGTATAGCTTAAGGCTACATTAAGTGGACAGACTTTATATGGATTCTCTAATTTTAATCTTCAAAATGCTATCTAATGTCTCATTAAGACTTGCATATAATGTATCTTAAGTACAGTCATTAAATATAGTTTAGGGAGATTTATGTTCAGATATTGCTTAAAGATGTTTTAATAGGCCCATTTACTCTGATGATATTAATGAGCTCTTAATACAGACTAAGCTTCTAAAACTAGTGCTAAAGACTCCAGCCTGAACACAACAACTTGGAATTAGTGCCTGATTTGGACAGTTGCCCACAGGTCAGCCCTGCTTACATTCCAGGGTCGGCACAAGCCCCTCTGATGAGCCCTGAGTTCTGGAAAAGGGTCTGCTCTTCCTGCTTTGTTGTTCTGGCTTGTTGACCCCGGAGGACTCCCGTTTTTTTGCACGTCCAAATGCAGTCCTTTCCCCCAGAAACCATGCACAAGACATGTGCCACTTTGGCCAAATTGTACATCTCCAAGGTCATTGGAGCGGCGTGGACGCTCTTTGCGGTGTCGCTGGGGCACAGGACGGTTAAAGGAGGCCTTTGCCGTGCTTCCCATGTAAGCATCTGCCAAGTAAGGTGTGCGCAGTCTGGCGTCGTTATGTGAACAGCTTCGATCTGCCATAAGTGAACTGTAAAAGGTCACAGGGGTGTGCTCGCATCTTTCAGGCCTTCGTAGTGACTGGAATGTATGTAATAAAGCGGTCCTGCTAATTCAAAATTGGAAAGGAAAAACCCAGCCCCGACAGCAGTTTCTGTGAGCCCCGTGCTCATGCGTGACCAATCCCCAGGCCCTACTTTCAAACGTGTCGCAAAAAAAAAAATCTGTGTCGGTATTTCCTTTTCTTTCAGAGAAATATTGAAAAGCACGATTTTTTTTTGTTTCTGTTATTTTAAGGGAGAGGAGGGAAAAAAAAGAACCTATGAGTTCAGAGACTTTTCTAATTACTAAATTGGTTTGTTATAAAAAGATAATAGCAAATTTCTTCTTTTCATAATTGGACATTTCTTCCCTGTAGGCTAATGCACGCACAGCCCGTGCATGCACAATAAGTTGTGCTTTTGAAAAGCCATAACTAGCTAATAACAGCTACAGTGTCATCAGAGAGTAATGGTGTGCTGATTAGCATAATTAATGACAAATGGTGGTGCGGAATTGGTGGATTGGTTTAGCGGATGATGAATGCGGGGAGGCCCGGGCTGGCGCCTGCCAACTAGGCCTCGCTGGCTGTCAGCCCTTCTGTTCTCACCGAGGCAGCCCTCATTAGTCACGATGGGAGGTGCCAGTTTGTATTCTGTTTGGAGCACAGAAAACTTAATAATCCAAGCAAATGTGGCTCTCCCTTTTTCCTCAATTTACTCACAAAATTCTCTGTTCGCCCGTTTCCATTGTGGCCGAACCGTGAAGACACAGCCATCTCTAGATGCTTCCACGACACTTGAAGGGGAAACAAGAGGCACACGGTCATAGACACACCGCACTTTCCTCCGCCCGTAGATGGATTGCTCCCGTTACGAGGACTTCTGCTTCGTGGGCTCTGTTTATCTGAGTATTTATAAGGGGAAAAGAGATGAACTCAGGAAGCCATACATTCTGTCCTGAAATAAGACTAGCACATTTATCTCTGACTTGATTAATCAGACCTAATTTGCATTCTCAAATGAGACTGATAAAAATGGATTTACCTTTTAACCTTTAGAGGGGGAAAAGTACTTCTCTGCAAGATTTCTGGGGCTATCTTTCCTTAACCGATAAGAAGCAATTCCTTTATCAATAAAGATGAAAATCCTTAATTTGCATTAGTGAATGAGACTAATTATTATATAGTTAATTAGCATCTGGAAATGAGGATTATCTTAATTACAAAGCACAATTTCCCTAATAGCTACAAAACTGTAAGTTTGATCCGTGTGGAAATTGGTAACTATTATTATGTAATTAGAGATAACATTAATAGTGCAGAGTATTTAGGCATAATTTGCATATGCAAATGTAATTTACCTGAACCAAGCAAGTGGACCATTAGTGATTGGAGTGTGATAGAGCTGACTGAAAGTTCTAGAGAGCTGAATGGTATCCATTATGCCAAGTAAGTTACTAAGTGGTAAAGCAGGTATGGACTTTTTGTGTTTGGAAGGTCAGAGTTTAAGAAGAACCAGGAGCTGGAGGGTTAAATAATGAAGCCAACTGCTTAGGAAAGAGCTGGCCAATGGATGTGGGGGGCGAGGGGGGGGATGGGCATGGAGGAGGGCACTTGTGGGGATGAGCACTGGGTGTTATATGGAAACCAATTTGACAGTAAACTACTTGTAAAAAAAAAATCTTAAAAAAAGTTGGAAAAAAAAAAGAGCTGGACACATGGCCCTCTCCTTGACTTTTATCCCCTCAAGCTTCTCAACATGCCTTGAATCTTAGATGTATTCTCCCTACGTATGTTAACATTTCTGAGTATTGGGTCTGTCTTACAATTGATGTGTACTTTTAAAGCAGTTATACACACCCATGAGCATAGCAATTTATGAAATTGGTAGTGCAGTTTACAGTTCTTGGGGGGAAATTCCGAGCTCTCTGAGTTTCATCTGTATGACTCTGGACTCAGAGATGTGCTTCAGCTACATATCCTCTGGTACCCATCCATGTTCCTCCTTCAGGCTGTAGCCGTGTTTCCCGAAAGATGGGGTGTGTGCCCATGAGGGAGTATGAGATGTGAATGGCCTCTTTAACTTTTTATTTCACCCATAATAGCATATCAGTGGAGATCATCATTTAGAGTAAGATTAAAGCAGGTATATTAATGAGTCTTTGGGTTACGCTGCAGTAACACATCCCCAAATTGCACTGGAGTATGATACCGCCATTTTGTATGTCATTCAGGTTCCAGGCTACAGACTGTGGGTTGGTGGGGTCCTGCTCTGTAGGTCTTCTCGTTCTGGGACCCAGGCTGAAGGCAGCCCCAATCTGCGACATGCTGTTGTTAGAGTAGAGGGGAAGAGCAGGAGGCCCAGAAGTAACACCCTAGAAGCTTCTGGTCAGGCATGGCAAAGCCTTTAGTCCAGCAAGCACAGTGTGCAGTAGTGGGTCCTCTTTCCCAGGAGGCCCTGACCTTCCCATGGCGCTGGGTGGGGATGGTCAGACTCTCACAGAAAAGTGAGAGCACTTACACAAAAATGGTGGTTTTGAGTTTTAAAGAATAAGTTTCAATGAAAATAAGAAAACAACAAGATGGCAATAAGTACATACCTGTCAATAATTACTTTGGAGCATTTAGTCCATGTTCATTGAATCAAAAGACATAGGGTGACTTAAAAGATAAAAAAAAAAAGACCCATCGACATGGTGCCTTACAAGAAGCTCATTTCAGATCTAAAGACCCACACATACTGAAAGTGAAGGATGGAAAAAGCTATGCCACACAAATGGAAATGAGAAGAGAGCTGGAGTATGATACTCCTATCAGATGAAATAGACTTTAAAACAAAGACCGAACAAAAAGACAAAGAAGGTCATTCCATAATGATAAAGGGGTCAGTGCAAGAAGAGGATGCAGCACTCATAAATATTTATGCACCCAACATAGGAACACCTAAATATATAAAGCAAATATTAACAGACATAAAGGGGGAAATTGACAGTAATAGAATAATAGGGGGTTTTAATACCCCACTTACATCAATGGACAGATCATCCAGACAGAAAATCAATAAGGAAACACTGGCCTTCAACAACAAATTAGACCAGATGGATGAAATAGATATACACAGAGCATTCCACCCCAAAACTGCAGAATACACATTATTTTCAAGTGCACGTGGAACATTCTCCAGGACAGATCACATGTTGGGCCAGCAAACAAGTCTCAGTAAAGTCAAGATTATGAAGTTATATCAAGCACCTTTACCGACCACAATGGTATGAAATTAGAAATCAGTTACAGGAGGAACACTGGGAAAAACAAAAACATGTGTTGACTAAACAAGCAGTGGGTCAACAAAGAAATGAAAGAGGAAATCAGAATGTATCCTGAGACAAATGAAAATGGAAATACAACTTTCCAAAATCTATGGGACACAGTAAAATCAGTTCCAGAGAGAAGTTCATAGCAATACTGGGCCTACAAGAAACCAGAAAAATCCCGGATAAACAATCTAACTTTCCAACTAAAGGAATTAGAAAAAGAAGAATAAAGCCCAAAGTTAGTAGAAGAAGAAATATTAAAGATCCAAGTGGAAAGAAATGAAATAGAGACCGAAAAAACAAAAATACCAAGGAAACTAAACGCTGGTTCTTTGAAAGGAGAAACAAAACTAATAAGCTTCTAGTCAGACTCCTCAAGATAGAGGCCCAAATAAAATCAGAAATGAACGAAAAGTTACAACTGATACCACAGAAACACAAGAGATCATAAGAGACTACGACAGTCATATGCTCACAAATTAGAAAACCTAGAAGAAATGGATAAATTCCTAGAAATTCCCAAACTTCCAACACTGAATCACGAAGAAATGGAAAATCTGAATAGACTGATTACAAGTAAGGAGTTGAGTTTGTTCTAAAACTCCCAAAAAAACAGAAGTCCAGGACAAGACAGGTTCCCAGGTGAATTCTATCAAACATTTAAAGAAGAGTTAATACCTGTGCTTCTCAAATTATTCCAAAATATTGAAGCGGGAGGAACACTTCCAAATCCATTTTATGAGATCATCATTAACCCTGATACCAAAACCAGACAAAAACACGACACATAAAAAGAAAAGGCCAATATTCCTGATGAATATAGACGCAAAATTCTCTAACAAAATATTGGCAGACTTAATTCAGCAATACATTAGAAGGATCATACAGCATCATCAAGTGGGGTTTATTCCAGGAATGTAATAAATCAGAGTGATAACACCACATTAACGAAATGAAGGATAAAAAAAAAATCATATAATCATCTCAGTAGATGCAGAAAAAATATTTGATAAAATGCATCATCCCATTTATGATTTAAAAAAAAAACCTCTCAAGAAAGTGGATATAGAAGGAAATTACCAGAATAAAGCCCAATGTGACAAACCCACAGCCATCATCCTAGTCACTGGTGAAAAGACAAAAGCTTTGCCTCTAACATCAGGAACAAGACAAGGATGCCCACCCTCACCACTTTTGTTCAACATAGTGTTGAAAATCCTAGCCACACCAACTGAGCAACAGAAAGAAATACAAGGAGTTCAAATCGGAAAGGAGGAAGTAAAATTGTCACTGTTTGCAGATGACATGGTATTATATACAGAAAACCCTGAAGACTCCACACACCAAGTTAAAGTTAGTAAATGAATTCAGTAAAGTCACAGGATACAAAATTAACATATAGAACTTGATTATGTTTGGGGCACCTGGGTGGCTTAGTCGGTTAAGCATCCGACTTTCGCTTAGGTCATGATCTCACGGTTCGTGGGTTCGAGCCCCGCGTCGGGCTCTGTGCTGACTGCCAGCTCAGAACCTGGAGCCTGTTTCAGAGTCTGTGACTCCCTCTCTCTCTGACCCTCCCCTGCTCACGCTGTCTCTCTCTCTCTCTCTCTCAGAAATAAATAAAAAACATTAAAAAAAAAATTTGAACTTGATTATGTTTATACACACTAATAATGAGCTATAAGAGAAATCAAGAAAATCCCATTTACAGTTCCATCAAAAAGAGTAAAATGCCTAGGAATAAATTTAACCAAGGTGAAAGACCTGTACACTGAAAACAATAAGACGCTGATGAAGGAGATTGAAGAAGACACAAATTAATGGAAAGATATTTCATGGTCATGGATTGGAAGAACTGATACTGTTAAAATGTCTGTTCTGCGCAAAGCAATCTATAGATTCAGTGCGGTCTCCATCAAAATTCCAATGGTATTTTTCATAGAATTAGAACAAAGAATCTTAAAAATGTTGATACAGTCACAAAAGACTCTAATAGCCAAAGCAATATTGAGAAAGAAGAGTAAAGCTGAAGAATGTATCATGCTCTGATTTCAGATTACTACAAAGCTCTAGTAATCAAGACAGTTATGGTACTGGCATGAAAACAGACACACACATATCAGTGGAATAAAAGCCCAGAAGTAAGCCCACACACATAAGGTCAATTAATCTATGACAAAGGCAAGAACATACACCGGAGGAAAGATGGTGTCTTCAATGTGTGGTATTGAGAAAACTAGACAGCTACATGTAAAAGAATGAAACTGGACCACCATCTTACAGCCTATACAGAAATACATTTAACATGGATTAAAAGCTTTGAATTTAAGACTAGAATTCCTAGAAGAAAACATGGGCGGTAAGCCCTTTGACATTGGTTTTAGCAACACTTTCTGGGGCCACTCTCCTCAGGCAAGGGCAACAAATACTTAAACAACAAACTAAAAAGCTTCTATACAGAAAGAAAGCCATCAACAAAATGAAAAGGCAACCTACTGAATGGGAGAAGATATCTGCAAATCATACATCTGATGGGGAGTAACCCCCAAAATATACAAAGAAGGTATACAACTTCATATCAAAAACACAACCCAGTTTAAAAAATGGGAAGAGAACATAATAGACATTTTTCATAGAAGACATACAGATGGCCAACAGGTACATGAAAGGATGTTCAACTCATCTTTAGGGAAATGCAAATGAAAACCACAACATGATATCACCTCATACCTGTCAAATTGGCTATTATCCAAAAGACTAAAAAGTAACAAGTTGAGAAGGGTGTGGAGAAAAGGGAACCATTGTGCACTGTTATTGGGAATGTAAATTGGGGCAGCCACTATGGAAAATCTGGAAGTCCCTCAAAAAATTAAAAATAGAGCCACCATAGGATTCTGCAGTTCCACTTCTGAGTATTTAGCTGAAGAAATTGAAAACACCAGTTTGAAGAGATCCGTGCACCCCTATGTTTATTGTAGCATTATTTACAATAACCAAGGTGTGGAAGCGAGCCAAGTGTCCATCAATGAATGAATGGATAAAGAACATGTGGTATATACATACAGTGGACTATTACTCAGCCATAAAGAATGAAATCTAGCCATTTGCAACAACATGGATGGACCTTGAGGATATTACGTTATATGAAATAAGTCAGAGAAAGACAAATGTCATATGATTTCACTTATATGTGGAATCAAAAAAAAACAAACAAACAGAAAATGACTCATAAATATAGCAGACAAACTGTTGGTTACCAGAGGGGACTGTCCTGTGGTGGGTGGGGGTGGGGGGGGGGGGGGGGGGGAGGGGAGGNAGCCCCGTGTCAGGCTCCTTTGTGCCAGTGCAGAGCCTACTTAGGATTCTCTCTCTGTCTCTGCCTCTCCCCCACTCGTACTTTCTCTGTCAAAATAAATAAATTTAAAAGTAAATAAATAATAAAATAAGTCATGGGGATATAATATACAACAGAGGGAGTTTAGTCAATAATATTGTAAAAACTTTGGTGACAGATGGTAAGTAGACTTACGGGGATCATTTCATAATGTATAAAAATATCAAATCACTGTGATATACACCTGAGACTCATAAGATATTGTATGCCATTTATACTCCAATTATTAAAAAGTGAGTTCCAACCAAAAACCAAAAAAAGTTTCAGAAAATATTAAATTTAAAATAATACAAAATAAAATGTTAATTTAAAATTTTTAAAGTGAGTTTTCAGATGTAACGAAAAATATAAAGTCAGTGATTATACTAGGAAAAATAAGTGAAGCGGAGGCATGAGACATTGTCTGCTAAAGTTTGCGAAACATTGGCCTATGGTTTCTGTAGCTCATCTGAACAATCGGGAACTTGATTCTCTTGGCATAGTTAGGTATTAGCACAGGATTTTCACAGGTCTTCCAGTGTGGTGGAAACAGCGTTGCCCTGTGCGACTTAAGGCTCATTTTGACCTCTTCTAAACTTGAGACGGTCACTTCTTTTCTCTGGGACTTAGTTTTCCCAGCTGCCAATGAAGCTGTTGGACTAGGTGGTGGTCCTTCTTACTGCTCTGCCCTCCCAGCACCCGTTCTGAGCACCTGCTGAGAGCCAGGCACTTTGCAGGGGCTAGAACAGTGATGTTCCAGAAAATTCTGCAGGGCTTATGGGACTCAGCAATTCCTATAAGAACCTTAAAAAGTTTGTTGCTAGACAGAACGGTTCATTGATATAAATAAATATGTATATATTTTTTTTAATCAAAAACAGACACAAACTTTTCTGAATTGTAAATTTAGACAATATTTTAGGGTATATCCTTTAACCTTTTTTTCCGTACCATATATATCTTTATGTAGAAGTACATTTCTACCTAATTGTCCATTCTGGTTTTTTGCCAGATTTATTGAGGTATAATGTACATACGATAAAATTCCCCTTTAATGAATATCATTCAATGAGTTTTGGCAGACGTCCAATGACATGCTAAATGTCATGTACCCACCACCGGAAACAAGATACAGAATGTTTCCTTCACATCAAAAAGTTCTCTGGTTCCTGTTGCGGGTCATTTCCTGCCCCACCCCCAGCCCACGGGAGTCACCCCTGTTTCATGTATCATAAGTGGAGTCATAGAGGATGTAGGCTTTATGTGTTGCTCAGCATCATGTTTTTGAGATTCATCCATGCTGCAGATATCGGTAGCTTGCTCCTTTTTGTTCCTAAGAACGTCTGGTTCCGTCTGTCTGGTCTGTTTTGAAACCTGGTCACAAGCTTCCTCCTCACCTTTCAGTCCATCAGCCTCGGGGCAGATTTAATGGTTGTGTAATCTCCCTCCAGGCTGCCCAGTGCACTTTATCTAAGCGGTCCTCTAAGGCTGATATTTACATTGTCTTCACTTCTAAAATACTGAGGCAAGCTTTCCTTTAGACAAATCTGTTTTCCTTAACGTAAGTGTGCATTTTTAGGCATTTCAACATATAATGACAAATTGCCCACCAAAATGGTTGAATCCATTTATACTTACACATGTGTGAAAGAGGTAGGCCTTACTTTCCAAAATCCTTAATCAGTTTGAAAGAGAGCATGGCATCTGGCTGTGAGTTGACATTTCCAGGCTTCCCGGTGAAGAACTCCTTTCCCTCTGCTGATTGGCGGCTCTTCTTTGCGAGTCCTTTCCTGTTCATGTCCTTGTTTCTTTTCCCTTGACGTCTGGCTTTTATTTATTGAGTTGTAGCAGCTCTTTATGGAAGAAGTTCTTTTTTTTTTTTTTTTGCTCTCATGTTACTACTACTTTTTTTTCAGTTTGTGGTTTCTCCTTTCATTTTGCTCCCCCCCCTTTATGTTTTGTGCCCTTTGCCATCATATTTTAGAAAGGACTTCTCCGTCTCATGATCTATTCTGTTACTTTTTTTTTAATCTAAAATCCATCTGTGATTTGTTTTGATGTATATATAACATGAGGGGGGCATCTAGGGACTCAGTGTCTGACTCCTAATTCCATCTCAGGTCATGATGATCCCAGGGTATTGGGGATCCAGCCCCGCATCAGGCTCGACACTAAGCAGGGAACCTGCCCAAGATTCTCTCTCTGTTCTTTGGTCCCTTCCCTGCTTGCATTCACACGCTTGCTCTCTCTCTCTAATAATATATAATTACATGTATTATATATGTTATAATACATAGTATTATATTCTATGATTATAGAAATATTATGTAAATATATGTATTATATTTATTATTATGCGTTATATGTACATATCTTAGCATGAGGGAAGGATCTGTTTTTCCAAATCATCATTGTCCTGGCACCACTTATAAAATAATCTTTTTTTTAACCAACTCATTTGAAAATAATTTTATGTAAACCTATTTAGTACTGTAATAATTTTGTGGTTTGTTTCCTGTTATATTTTGTTGACTGAATGCATATTCTGATGAGAGGACCATACTTTTAGCTCTTAGAAATGTCTGTGTTTTGGTATTCTGTCTTATTATCCATTGTAGTTGCTTCAAAATGTTCCTGGTAATCTTAGCTCAATTTTTTACCCAGTTGAAATTCAGAATCACTTTTAAGTTCCAAGGAAAATATTTTCAAGATTTTGTTTGGGGAAAATATTGAGGCTGTAAATTAATTTCAGGAGAATAGTACATCTTTAAAATGCTTGATCTTTCCTTCTAGAAATATGACTATTTATCAAATGTCATTTTATGTCATTAAGTAGAATATCAGAATGTACTTTCTAATTATCTAATGCCTAGATTTCAAGTTTTTGTTGCTGCTTTACCCACTTTGTTTTAACCAGGGGGTGCTTATTTATATATTTAAAATACTGTTGTATATTGAATTTTCACTTAATAACTGGCTATCTCTCTTGTATGCATATTATTTCCGGTAGCTTCCAATTGATTTACTTGGGTTTTCTCAGTAAACAACAACATCACCTGCAAATACAAGTTTGTTTCTTTGATAACATTTACACTTCATTTCTTTTTCTTGCTTTATGTTGTTGGCCAGAACGTCCAAAGCAGCAAATGATAGTGGCAATTGTTTCCATTCTTACCTGGTTCCTGACTTCAGTGGGAAAGGGTGTTTTTAGCATTTCAAGTCTGAGGTAGGGTGTTAATTTAGGAGAGAGTTTGCTCATGTTAAAGGAGCAGTTCTTCTATAACCATTTTCCTGGGAATTTTTTTTTTTAAATTCAGGCACTAATTTCAATTTCAAGTAAAAATAACTACAAAATCTCTCCATACAGTATTGTATTTTTTTCTTATTTGACTTACTGGTACAAATCATTGTATTTTAATGATTTAGCATTTAAAAAATTGCTGTATTTCTACAATAAATCCTTCTTTACTATGGTACATTATTATTTATGATACTAGATTTGAGCTGCTGTTATTTAAATTAGGATTTTGGGATTTTTATGAGATTGAGCTTAAAGCTTATTAAGATATTATTGTTGAGTGATCCAAGAATCAGAATTTTTTCTTTTAAATAAGAGAATATTTTTAAAATATAGTAATTTCTGTTTCATCTGAGGGGAAAAAAAGAAAATGAAAAAAATTTCCCTGTAAAAACTAAATGGACCTGGGGAGCTAGAAGGACTTTGAAAGGGACAACAATTTTAGTTTCTTTCACAGTGATTTTTTTTTCAGGCTTTCTGCTTTTTTCTTGAGTCAGTTTTGTCATTTATAATTTCTTTGGAAAAAAAAAAAAAACCCAACCCTTTCACCTACATTTTAAAGTTTAGTGGTATAAAATTGTGCCTAAGAGTTTATCTTGATTTTTAAAAATAATATGCCTGCAGTCATGGATATTCCTAATTTTTTTCCCTTTGGTCTTGTTAAGGATTTATTTGCTGTAATTATCTTTTCAAATAACCAGTTTTTTATGTACTTATGAAGGCATTAGGCTTTTCTGTTTCATTATTTAATTTTATCTTTATTAGTTCCCTTTTTCTACTTTCTTTTGGTTTTTTGTATAGCTGCTTGAGTTGAAAGTCACTTTATTTTGGTTTTGATTTTTTTTTTTTTTTTTTTTTTTTTTAAATTTTTGGGGTGTGTGACTCTTGATCNTTGGGGCTCCTGGGTGGCTCAGTCGGTTAAGTGTCCAACTTCGGCTCAGATCATGATCTCACGGTTTGTAGGTTCGAGCCCTGCATCGGGCTCTGCTGACAGCTCAGAGCCTGGAGCCTGCTCCCGATTCTGCGTGTGTGTGTCTCTCTCTCTCTCTCTCTCTCTCTGCCCCTCCCCCGCTCACACTCTGTTTCTCTCTCTCTCAAAAATAAATAAAACATTTAAAAATATTAAAAATATGGGGCGCCTGGGTGGCTTAGTCGGTTGAGCGTCCGACTTTCGCTTAGGTCATGATCNCATACAGTGTAGGCAGTGTGCTCTTGGCCTCGGGAGTAGATTCCCATGATTCATCACTTAAATACAACACCCAGTGCTCGTCCCAATAAGTGCCCTTCTCAATGCCCATCACCTATTTTCCCCTCTCCCCTACCCCCCCCATCAACCCTCATTTGTTCTCTTTATGTGAGAGTCTCTTATGGTTTGTCTCCCTCTCTGTTTGAAACTATTTTTTCCCCTTTCTTTTCCCAATGGTCTTCTGTTAAGTTTCTCAAATTCCACATGAGTGAAAACATATGATATCTGTCTTCCTCTGATTGACTTATTTCACTTAGCATAATACCCTCCAGTTCCATCCACATTGTTGCAAATGGCAAGATTTCATTCTTTCTCGTTGCTAAGTAGTATTCCATTGTATATATAAACCACATTTTCTTGATCCATTTGTCAGTTGATGGACATTTGGGCTCTTTCTATGATTTGGCTATTGTTGAAGGCGCTGCTATAAACATTGGGGTACACGTGCCCCTATACATCAGCATTCCTGTATCCTTTGGATAATTTCCTGGTAATGGTATTTTGGGGTCATAGCGTAGTTCTGTTTTTAATTTTTTGAGGAACCTCTACACTGTTTTCCAGAGTGGCTGCACCAGTTTGCATTCACACCAGCAGTGCAGGAGGGTTTCCATTTCTCCACATCCTCACCACCATCTGTTGTTTTGGCTTTGACTTTTAACAAAAGTAGTTAAAGCTGTGGAAATATCTTTGTGTATCACTTTGTTGGCAGTCTGATATATAGTGATTACATTTATAGGGGCACTTGGGTGGCTCAGTCAGTTAAGAATCCGACTTCAACTTGGGTCATAATCTCGCCGTTCTTGGGTTTAAGCCCCGCGTCAGGCTCTGGGCTGACAGCTTAGAGCCTGGAATCTGCTTCAGGTTCTGTGTCTCATTCGTACTCTCTCTCTCTGTCTCTCTCAAAAAAATGAATAAACATTTTTAAAAATTATAGTAATCACATTTATAAATACACAATAAATACTTTTAGTTTTGATTGCCTCTCTGACTCAAGTGTTAGAAAATACTTTCTCTGAGACACTGAGATTTTAACTTGTTTCTAATTTTATTGCTCACTGGTCAGAGAATGGGGTGTCTGTAATGTTCTATTTTTTCAAATCTACAGAGTCTTTGTCATCTAGTATATTATCTGTTTCAATAATTGTTGCGTTGACACTTGAAAATATATCCTCTATCTGTAAGGCACAGTGTTTGAGATACACACACAACTCTTCAGCTAGGATGGATGGATATATCCATATCTTTATCTCCATATCCTGCTTGGTCAAAAAATGGTAGCTTTTCTTGTTTTGTAAACAACTTCTTATGTCTTAATCATTTTATTTTGTATATTTCAATGTAGTGTTATTCAGGCCATGAAGGTTCAGGACTGTGTATTTGACCTTTCATCAGAATAGAATCCCCCCGGGGTGCCTGGGTGGCTCAGTCGGTTAAGCATCTGATTTCGGCTCAGGTCATGATCTCACGGTTCATGGGTTCGAGCCCCGCATCAGGCTCTGTGCTGACAGCTAGCTCAGAGCCTGGAGCCTGCTTCGCATTCTTTGTTTCCCTCTCTCTCTGACCCTCCCCTGCTCAAGCTGCCTCTCTCTCGCTCTCTCAGAAATAAATAAAACCTTAAAAAAAAAGAATAGAATCCCCTCTTTCTGTTCCATTTGTGTTTTGAGCCTTAAGTTCTAAGGGGGTCCTTGTTCCGTATTGGCTATTGGGTGTTTTGCAGGGGCCCCACAGCCTGGCTATGAGCTCAGTCATGCCTCCCTCTGCTCCGGCCAAGTGAGGCTTCTCCTGAGGGTACCGTCCATAGGGGCCTTTGCTTGGTTTTTCTTGCACGCCCCAGAGAACCTTCCTGTTCCCCATCCACGTCCCTGCCCATCTCCAGCCGGCACTGCAGCCGAGCCCTTCCTGGAAGCCATCCCTGCTGACTCCTGTCCTCTGCCTCCTTGTGTGAGTGGCTCCAACCTGCCTCTGTCCCCAGGCATGAGCACATCCCTCTCAAGTGCCCTCCGTATGCACGTCAGCTGCCCCGAGTCCACGCCTGTGGCAGGAGCCCAGCTTCCGGGGTTCCCTCACTCAGCCCGGCCCGTGGGACCAAGCCCAGGGCTGCCCGGCTTTCTCTCCCACTTAGTCACCTTGTCAAAAAGGAATTGATTGCTGCTAGTAGACCATTCTGTTTTTAAGAGTTCATCATGAAATACCATCTAATTCATTTTTTTTAATTACTTCAAGAGTCTTACTCCAAAATTTTGCTCATCAGAAGTGCCCTTTGAAGGCTTTCCCATGTCCCCAGGTGATTCTCCAGGGACACGCACAAGAACACTAGACAGCATGGTGTAGAAGAGGCAGCGGGGACTTTGGAGACCCCCACCTTCCGGGTGGGGCAGAGTCCCCGTCACTTGCAAGTGCTCTCGCTCCTGCTACTGTCCTGTCTGTGGCAGGCTCCTCGTCCCTCCTGCACACGGGGCTGTGAGGATCACAGTGCGGGCCCAGGTCTGCTTGATAGCGTCCACGGTGCCAGCAGAGAGCCTGGGGACAGTGGTCGGGGACTCAAAAAGCACGGGGCCCCTCACACACCAGGTTGCTGTGACCTGCCACCAAAGCCATGCAGTACAGACCGTGGAAGGCAGATCGCTCTTCGGTGTGTTGAGGGTTCTCGGGAGAAGGCCCGGCGGCCACAGACACGCGTACCCCAGGCAGTTCGCAGGGCGGTCCTGGGCCACGGAGATCCGCAGGCCCTTCTCTCGGGCTGTCGGCCTGATAGACAGCACGGCCTCCCTGGTTTCCTGTCATTAGCGTGGTGTCGGATGACAGTGAATATGCCCACGGCACCGCCTTGCTAAGGCTCATTTCCAGAGGAAGACAGAAAGTCATTCTTCATGGTCAGAAGTAAGGACAGCCTATAATTTGGGCAAGCTTAGCCACTTCCTACCTTTCCTGCCCGGAGAACGAGGAGTATTTCTGAACCTGGAAAGGCTGGCCTGGTAGACCGTGAGTCCCATGGCCGGCTGTCCTCGGGCTGGGGTGACCGTTGTGTCATTACCCGTAGTGAGAACGACTGGCTTCTGTCGTCTCTTGACCAGCCTTGCCTTTTGGAGGGGCAAGTACTATGAGTGTCTGGTTTCAGGGTCCATCTTTCTAGACTTGTTTAATCTACACAACCACCCTGGGAAGCATGTGAGATTACTATTCTCCCCATTTTCTAAAGGAGGAACTGAGGTTCAGCAGGGTCAGTGAGTTTCCCAGGCCACACGGTAAATCACAACAGTGCCTTCATTGTGGTTTCCACGGAATTCCCTCATCGCGCTTCATGCTCTGCTCTTAGCTTCAGGTTTCTTATTTCCTAGACCGGATGCTCCACGAGGGAAGCCCTTGGTCTTATCAGTCTTTGCACCCGGGCCCCTGATGTATAGCATCAGAGTTGACTGAGGGCTCTGCAGTCAAGTTCATTTCGCGGTCCGGTCTCCCCTCCGGCCAACAGCCTGAGCCTGGGCCACAGCAAGCAGAGGCAGGAAGGCTCATTAGGTGCTGAGCCCTGCCACTTACCTGTGCCGCGTGGGGCGTAGATGCGGGCCCTCCCTGGAAAGGAAGGCCTGGCTCTGGGGAAGGCAGCGGGCAAATTCCATTTCCTCTCATTAGGTGGCCTAACTGGTGGCCGGCCGAGCCTGCAGATCTGTCCAGGGACGGGTGGACGCTCCGGCTTGCTCCCAGAGCAGCCTGGGAGCAGCCCCCTTCGCGGCGGCAGATGGCAAGCCCGAAAGACAAAGTAAACTCCAATATGTCTTGGAGACACTGTCAGCCTGCAGCTTATTTGTCATGTCACGGCAGCCTTGTGGATCAGGGGCACCCTCCCTGCCCGCGCTGTTCCCTTCCCCGTGTGAGGATTATTTACAGGAAACTGATTTTTATAGGGTTGGGGGGATTGCACAGTGATGGAGGGTTTCTAGAACAGACATTGGTCATTTTCTTTTGCATTTGGGAAGTAAACGGTGATAATAGCAAACACTTGCCCAGCATTTATAGTGTCAGCCCCCTGTTCTGAGCACTTTACCCAAACTGTCTCTTCTGTCCTGACAGAAGAGGTGGGGGCGTCCTTAATCCCACTTACAGCTCCAGACATCAAGGCACAGACAACTTAGCTCACTTACCAGTCACACAGTTTAGGCAGCACTGCACCTGCTCTTAACCTCCACGCTTCAGTTCCCTCAGTTGTAGAAACAGAAATGGAGGCGTGAAAAGCTTCCTCCCAAGAACACAGTGAAGATTCTGGGAGATACAGCCTGTGACACGCTGGGGTCGGCTGGGGAGGCAGGGAGAGGGGACTGGTTTGGAAGGGTCCACCGTCTGGTGCATCAGTGGCTGGAGGAGTGGTTGGGACAGNGGGGGGGGGGCAGCTTGTGGAGGGAGGGGTCCTGAGTGCCGCACCTATTCGTAGTCAGGAGCAGCCCATGGAGACCAGGCCGTAGCACGGCTTGGAGGGAGGTGGATTCCATGAAGCCCCACAAGCAGCAGGAGTTCATATGAGGGGGGCAGAGGCATTGGGAGAGGGGGGCGCCGCAGGGAGCTCAGCGGCGGCACTGCCTTCGTGGGCCTTCTGGAGGGAGGAAGAGAGAATGCTCCAGGGCCTGGGCTGGGTGCCCAGGACACGTGTCCTTTGAAAGCATTTATTTATCTTTCTGATTTAGCTTTAAAGATGCCCCAGAACTCACAGCCTGCGGGCACAGGTAAGCAATGAAAAGCCAGGCAGAATATAAAGAGCAGATTAGACGACCCATGTGATTGAGCCCAGGCTATTGGCCGAGTCTCTGTAAATTCCGTGTGGGTTGCTTTGATTGGGGACACCTGGAATGTCGGTGGTTATGAAAGTCACACTGTGTCATTCCTCAGTCCCTCTTATGGGTTATGGGCAGCTCCATTCCCAGCAGCCCCCTGTGGGCGGTGGGCGGAGGAGGCAGGGGGTCAACTCGTCCGAGCCTCGTTCAGCCCTTGGAGGTGTCCGTGACCCGCAGAGGCACCTTCTGCTGCTCTGGTACATGAAAAAAGGAAAGACGTTACCGGGCACCGTGGAGGGTCCGCGTTTTGCGTGCATGCCGGCTTGCAGGTGTGCACACACGCAAGATGCATGCACACCATGTGGCCCTACACTTGTGCACATAATGTGCACTTACAAGCTCCCAACTAGAATTTGCATTGTGAAGACGCAGACCCAGGTTAGTGCACAGAGTTGAGTGTAGGCCTTTCAGCGAGCCATTTACTAAACCCTGAGGCCCCACTTCCTGCCAGGTCACTCTGCTTCATTCGGAGCCATAAAAGGCACAGAAGGCAGGCTCTGCCTTTGGCCCAGGGCACTCTCCCTCCATCTACAAGGCCGGGACTCAGCTTCAGGTGCGTGTAGGCCTAAAGGTCCTTGGACTTGGCCTGGGAGCCAGGGAATTGTGTTCCCCGTTAAAGCACAATCTGTTGTGACTCGGGGGCAGCCGGAGTGACAGATTCCACGGGGCCTCTGGCTTGTTGGTCTTGGACATTGGTTCTGTTCTGAATGTTGCTGGAAATAACACGGCAGCTGTCCAGCCTCTCTGTGCTGGATTAATAGCTAGAAAGTGTTCCAGCCAGCGGAGGAAGGGCAGGGTTGTGAAAGCGCGTTTGCCCTGCCTTTGCCCCCAGACGTGTGCGCCTGCGAGAGGGTGTGATTCGAGTTTGGGTGAGTGTTTTGGCTGACATCACTGGAAGAGTAATTGGAATCTCTTAGGAAGGAGGAAAGGAAGGGATGTTCAAGGGTAATTGCTAATTGATGCCAAAAATAAAGGAGTTGCGGAATGCTTAGCAACTTCCAGTTCTGCAGCCTGTCATCTGGCTCTTTCTCTGGGACAAGTGGCCTGTCCTGGTGGGATGGTGTGGGATCCTGGCGTGGGATCGTGACTCTCGGATCAGATGGTTTCACTTTAAAGCCCTGGACCCGCGTAACAGTTCTACCCCTAAGACAAGTCCCTCCCTGCCTTTGAGCTTCAGGTCAGTCTCTGTTAAGTGGGGATTGTAAGAAGGAATCAGTAAGGCAATTTTAGTGTCTTGGCTTCTCAGCTGTGAGATACACGAGGCTGATAAGATCCCTTTTTCTTCAACGCAAGAACTTTTTATTGAGGATCTATTTTGCCCGTGCTGGTGTCCCTTCCCTGTGAGCGCTTCTCGAACAGCTGGTCCTCAGCATCCCTGCCCATGAGCTGGTTTGTCCCTGGTGAATGAGAAGCCAGCTGAGTGGGGGGAGGCCAGGACAGGGACTCGGGGCTCAGAGGTGGGGTGGCAGAGTCACCGTTTGCCCATGCAGTGTTGTTGTGTGTTTTTAATGTGTTTTTTGTTTGTTTGTTTGTTTGTTTGTTTTTTTGAGAGAGAGGGAGAGAGACACAGAATTCAAAGCAGGCTCTGGGCTCTGAGTTGTCAGCACAGAGCCCGACTCAGGGCTGAAACTCATGAACCGTGAGATCGTGACCTGAGCCAAAGTCAGATGCTTAACCAACTGAGCCACCCAGGCGCCCCTGCCCATGCAGTGTCCTTAAGTTTGGAGTTTTATTTTTAACTTTAAAGTAGGACATATCAGTGACCATTTCTTCTCTGCTCACAGACTGGGAAGGAACCCTGTTTTCAACAGCGCTGGCCCTCTGGGTCCCCTGGTGCTTCATGGAAGAGGTAGTTAGTCACACAGGCGTGGTGTCTACTCCGCTGCGAGGCTCCCGTGGTTTCTTTCTATGCACACACAGAGGCACACACACACGCACACACGCACGCACACACACGGCCTCCCCTACCTTCTGGAACATCGTTCTCCACCTGGATACCATCCAGGCCTGGGTGAAGGCTCACCGGCCCCGACAGGGCAGAGTGAGAGAGAGAAAACAAACCTGTCAGGTCCCGCTGGGGACAGTCTGAGGAAGAAATGCGGTAACGCAGAGGAAATCTTCCAGAGACGAACACGCAGAATACATCCCCCGCAGTCGGGCTGACTCCCACCCATTAGCACTTTCCTCCGGTCCCTTCAGTTTGAAACCATCTTTCCATCCTGAAAAATAGCCTCTCTGCTTTTATTTCCGAACTTCAAAGATGACTTTTGAAAGAAAGTTTTCCAGTGAAATTCCAAAGGTTTTACACATGTGTGAAAGAAGGGGTCTGGCTGTTAAATTGTGTTTGCTCTGCCCCATGGTCCCCTTAACCACAAAAGCCCTGCAGCTGCCTCCGCTTTATTCTCTTAAATATTCTACCAGCTCAGCCAGCACCACCACCACCACNAAGGTCTTCAGCTGTGCCCATGAATCTCAGTCTCTAACTGGAGGCCACTGTGACCCCGAGGCTGGGCCGATGGAAAGGTGGCCCTGGTCACGGCCAAAGGAATTTCCCAGTCCCAAGTAAAGATAAATGTGCAGTGGCTGGCGGTGTGGCCGTGGTTGGTTTTTAACCTGTGTGTGTCTTCAGCCCCCCCAAAATCCCAACTGACTGATTGGGGGGAATTTTTGAGCCTCAAATGCACCGTGTTATGGTTTCACAGCCATGGATGATTCTAGAACAATAAACTTTGATAGGTCATCTTGAACGTCTCTTCTTAATACGATAATTAGACGGTAAATGTTTTCGTAGAATAATTCCCCACGATATTCCCAAGTGCCCAAGTTTAAAAACCACTCTTTGGCACATAATTCTCTCTCAAAATGTAGAAACGTAAAAGTGAAACATTTGGGTGAACCTTGAGAACTAATGATTCTATAAATAAAAACTGACATCATTTATAAAGTTATTTAAATAAATGTTGTCACTAAAGTAAATTCCTCTGTATATGACATCACTGTTAATAATAATTTTAACTGTGAGTTCTGTTTATGTAGAAAGGAATTGGGCCAGGACCCAAGGTTTTTCTAAGCAGGCTGTCAGTGTGCTTGGCCGAGGTTCCCACTTTTGCCCCTGCACACCACCCCCACCCCGCCCCCCACCTCTGGATGTTCAGAGCGTTGGCGGGAACCTGGCTGGATATAAAGACAGCTTTCAGAACCAGGAAGGAAATGGATCAGCTCTGTTCGGGCCGCCTCGCCTCCATCTGAGAAGGCTTTTTCTTCCAGCAGAGGCCAGTTTGCTCAGCATCCATCGCCAGTGCTGGCCAACCCNCCCTCCCTCCCTTCCTCCTTTCCTTCCTCCCTCTCTCCCTTCCTTGCATACGATGAGTGTGGAGGGGCTCCCTCTCAGCAGTCCACTCTCTCCCCTCGCCCCTTCATTTTCTTCCTCCTCTCTCACTCCCTCATCCCTGCCATCACCAGCACTTGTCTCCTTGGTGGAGTCCATTTTGGAAAGTAAGGAACCATCATCTCCAGAAAGTTACCACTTTTGCCGGAGAAAAGCAGGGAGCAGCCCAGCTGGGCTGAAATTCAGGTGCCGGGTGTCTGTCAGGCTGACTTGCTGGCGGAACGCCCCACACTTGGAGTTGCACTTTGTACTTGAGCGAAATGACAAGGTAGTTCATGTCATGACCTTCGGGATTTCCACCAACAGCAGGCGCCACGATGTGTTCTCAGGTACCCCGGGAGAGCCTGCTGCAGGGGTAAGGACGCAGCCCCCTCCGTGTGCGCCTCTCTGTTTCTGTCACACTTCAGATGGCCCCCCGGGGGAACGCCATGGAGATACAGGAGCATCACATCTTCTAGACAGGGGACAAAAGGTGTGCTGGGGCAGCTCCCCTAGCTCCTGGCCGTTTGGGATTTTACAGGCGGAGCATTTAAAGCCACCTTGTGTTTTCTCAACCTTAGGTGAACATGAAGTCACAGTTTGGCGTTTATCCAAACAGCCTGGCCGGAATCAAGCGGAGAGCGCCAGTCAGCAGGCTGGCCCCTCTCTCCACCAAAAACTAAACGAGAGAAACAAGCCAAAAAAAAAAAAAGTGTGCTTTCAAGGTGTGCCAGCCAAAGACAGTTTGGAAACTCTTTCATAATAAAGACTGAGCAGACTATTAACGAATGACACTCGTCCTCCGGACCCCCATGGCCCCCACACCAGCAGCCCAGAATGTTCTATTCACTGAGAGGCAGCCTTTGACTTTGGCATCTGGGGTTCCTTCCAGGCCTCTGCTCAAATGGTTTTTCCACTGACCCAGTAAATATTACACAGCAGTCAGGAGGCCCATACTCCACGCCCGGCTTTGTTACTAGCCTGCTGGGCCGCAGGGAGGAGGCCCATAAACCTCTCTGAGCTCTGGTGTCGTCATGGCGACGCTGGATCGGGGTCAGCCTCGGGGGCACAGGGTAGAAGCTAGGATAAAGGAGATAATGGGTGCGGGATCCAGAAAGGAAGTTACCCCGCAGGTCCTCACCCTGCGGGCCTTCCAGCTTGGGGAGTGTGAGTTCTCTGGTGTCTAAGCTGCTCCTTGCCCTGGCCAGTGCCCTCCGTCCACACCAGCCCAGAGCTTTGTCCACCTGCAGGGTTTCTGTTTCCCCTTTTGGTTTGGGGTTTGGGGTTTTTATGTTCATGTAATATTTATCCTTTCCCGGGGCTTTGAAGTATTTTCAAGAACAGGCTCCTGCTTTCCCGTTGGGCCTTACGTTTCACGAGGTGCCCCCCCCAATTCCTGCCTGCATGTCTTCCTCCCCGGGGCAGTTGCAGGCGCTCTGAAAATCCTCATGGTGGAGAAGTCACTTGTGTGTGTCTTTTTCAGCTGTTGGGTTCCAGCGCTAGCTGAAATGCATCCTTGCGTACTTTGTCCTGACCTAAGCGTCCCTTTGAAAAATTCAGGGCAGATTTTCAGGTGGCTGGAAGTCATTAGTGGGGAAAGCCCAGAAAGGGTGAAGGATCCAGTACAAGTTAGAAATAGGTTCCTTAACTTCAAAATAGGAAGATCTAAATTTGAGTTAGGTAGAGAGAGGAAAAAAGAAAGCCTTCTGTCTGGATTCCAGAAAAGACCGTCACAAGCTAATGAATGTTATCTTTTTTCCTTACTGTTGAAGGTAAAAGCCATTCAAAACCCTGAGGTCTTGGGGCGCCTGGGTGCCTCAGTTGGTTGAGCGTCCGACTTTTGCTTAGGTCATGATCTCTCGGTTCGTGGGTTTGAGCCCCATGTCGGGCTCTATGCTGACTGCCAGCTCAGAGCCTGGAGCCTGTTTCGGAGTCTGTGTCTCCCTCTCTCTCTGACCTTCCCCTGCTCACTCTCTCTCTCTCCTAGAAATAGATAAAAATATTTAAAAAAAAAAAAACTCTGAGGTCTCCAGGGGCACCTGGGTGCCTCAGTCAGTTAAGCATCTGACTTCAGCTCAGGTCATGATTTCGCCGTTCATGGGCTCAGGCCCCGCATCAGGCTCTGTACTGACAGCTCAGAGCCTGGAACATGCTTGCTCTCTGTGTTTCCTTTGCTCTCTACCCCCTCCCCTGCTCATGCTCTCTGTCTCTCTCTCAAAGAAAAAAAAATTTTTTTCTTAAAGGAAGAAAGAAACTCTGAAGACTCCAGAAACTCCCCACAGATATAAAGGTAGACCAAAAAGGACCTTTCTGGGTCCTAAAACTCATGTGAGTTTTAGAGGCTCAGCCCACAGAACATCTAAACAAGGAGAAAAACCCATGGTTGGGTCACATAATAAGTGATAAATCATCACTGAGTGGAGTGCCTGGTTGTGCTTTGGCCCTGGTCTTAAATGTGTCTTGACGTCTTGTCTTAAATGTGTACGAGTGTCAAGAGCCTGGCCTTCTAAGCTAGGCTCTGCTGCCCACCCCCCTTTGGACTGGAAGCATGACACCCACACAGCCATGAGACAGGGTGACCCTCGTCTGCCTCTCTGGGTTGTGACATGGTCTAGCGTAGTGCCTGGCATTCAGGTGCCTGGCGCCAAGTGACCGCAGTGACCAGGGCTACAGTACTCGCAGTACTGGCCCCACCATGGTCCGTCCTCATAGGTAAACAGCGTCTTGTTTGTGCCTAAAAGCTTCAGGGTGTAGCCCCGAGGCCCTCACGGAAGCTCTCTCTGGCTCCCGGCACCGAGTGGGGCTTCTTGAGGTGCCATTGTCGCAGGGCTCCCGAGCCAGAGTCTCAGGGTTTGGGGCTCGGCATTTTTCATGAGCAGCCCAGATCATTCTGACACATTTGGAGGAGAGGACCTGTGATTTGGAGAGAAGGGGTGCGCCTCCTGGAACGCGGGGGCCAGCTTTGAAGACACCATGTTTGAAGTGCTAACAGAGGCCAAGCTTACCCGTGCCAGCCTTACCCCCCCTCACCCGTCTGGGCCAGCGCCTCTGCCACAGGGGCTCATCTCTGGAGACGTGATTGCTCTCCAGAGAGAGGGTTCCTGCGCTCAGAGCTGGTTTTCCACGGGCCAACTCCATCTCCACAAGCGGGGTCGCCCTGCCCGAGAAGCCGTGTCTCCTGCCATTTGGGTTATCTGCCTGGACTTCCTACCTGGGGATGCCTGTTTGAAACCACTGTGTTATTTTCCTGCCTGTGGCATCTACCATGTCACATGCCCATCTCAGCTGCTCTGGAGGATGCCCACCAGTCTCCGCGAGAGGCCCCAGCAGTTGCCCTTGTGAATCTGCGACCGCACCATCTCTAACCCTGGCACACCCCACCTCGCTGTGTGTGCTCGCCCCCTGCCCCCACCCGATGGGGCAAAGCGAGGCTGTGCTCCCATCCAGGGACCAGCGCTCCCTGCATATGAGGCAGGTCCTGGGTTGAGGCAGCCTGGGGTCTCGGGCACCCGGGGCTTGAGCTCCCGCTTTGCTGCCACCTTGCTGGAAATGTCCGCATGGAAGCCATGAGCACTCGGGCCCAAGTGTCTCCACCTGGAAAAGGAAGGCATTCCACAGAAAAGGCCACCAGACTCCACTTCTGACTTGGACCTTCCCAAGTCCTTTGATTTGTTTATCAAATCTCAGTGCACCCATCTCATTGCAGGCCGCATTGATGGTTGTGCCAGTTACGTGCCCCAAACCCTTGGCTTTTCTCGCACTTTCCGTCCACTGTGGAAGCTGCTGCTTTGCCCCACCCCCTTCCAAATCCCCTTCTGTAGGAGATTAGAGTGATGCAGGGCAGCTGATGTCAGGGCCAGAGGGGTGGGCACCCCCAGGTCCAGGGCTGTGGTCTGGAGAGGATTGAGAGGCTCTGCGGTGTCGTGGGAGGGAGGCAGCTCCCTGGGTTCGGTTCTGCTTCTGCATCTTGCTGCCGTGTGCTCCTGGCCAGGGCGCTCCAGTGCTCTTAGCCAGAGTGTCCTCCGTCAGATTGGAGGGGGCGGGGTGGGGGGTGGGAATAATGAGTAACAACAGTACATAACTCAGGACTGTCACAAGAAATCCATCAATACACAGAAAGCCCCTAGACCAGGGCCCGGCACAGAGTAGGAGGTCACCTAACTGAGCCGCCACCGCCACCGCCCCTCTCTTTGAGATTTAAAGTATTGATGACAGGTAGGGGGTGGAGACCAGTCTCTACTGTCCCAGGCTCCGGCATTAGACATGGGTGGGTGGTAGAGCTGTTCCCCGGATCAGGGAAACAAGCAGGAAGCTTGTAAGGGAAGAGAGATCCACTCTTTCTTCTCTCTCGGCAGAGGGCGGGAACAATGTCTCGCTGCTGCCTGTCTTGTGTCCCCAGTGGATGTGTGCACGTGGCCGCCAGAGAGCCCCCTGCGATTCCGCCCGCTGGCTGGCTCCCTGCTCATCAGGGACTGCGTCTATTGTCTTCAAATCACACTGCCGTGGAGTAGTTTGCATAGAGTCCCAAGTTTATAATTAAAACAATTGAGAAACAATTTTCACTATATATATGTTTAAAAAAAAAAAATAGCTGAACAGGAGGTGCCTTTTAAGCAGATGTTGTGCTGTGAGCCACATAGAAATATTATTTTATCATCAACCCAAAACGGTTATCTCAAGACTTGAAAGGAAAACTAAGGGAACATCTTTTCTACCAACCCAGGGGTTTTTTTTTTTTAGCGCCTAGTATCATTTCACATTTAAAGGTGACAGCAATATCTTTAACGTTTTTCTATTGGATTAATAGCATTTAATGTTCAAAGCAATAAGGTGAAATGTTTTCGTGAGGGTGCTTTAGATCGCTAGTGGAAAATTCAAGTGGGAAAAAAAAATTTTTTAAAAGACCACACACACAAAGTAATAGACATCGAGAGCCATAAACTGGAAAGGGAGCCCCGGCATGGAGGTGGCTTCGAGGAGCTTATGGGTGTGTGAGGCTGGGGTCCCCGCCGGCCAGGCGCCAGGAGGGGCTCCGTGCTCTTGGCAGTGAGCGCTGGGAGCCCTCGCCCCGTCCCCCAGCCATTCATCTCCACCCAGCAGCGGAATATGACAATGTTAGCATTTTTCATTTCCCTGACGTTACCATTAATAAAGCAATGATCCAAAAGGGGCTTTGCTGAGTCTGTTCTTTATGCTCCCATCACTCACGACTAGATAATTTCACACAGGATCGTTTTAAAATTAAATGACGATAAAAACGCTCTGCTGTTCTGTGTTCACCAGTTCATAGAAGTCTATCAAGTCATTAATGTGTCATGACAAACTGCTCGATGGATACAAGAGTAATTAATTATTTGAATAAATAACAAGTTGAACTTGGGGCTTTGAACCACAATGACATACGCATCCCATTAAGGGCATCTTGGAACCTTTTCAGGGCACTGGTATGAAGAGTTAAAATGCAGGCCAGGGTCTTGGAAATGATGAAAAACAACTTCGTAAACACAGGGTAATGTTTTACAGGGAGAAAGCCAAAATGTCACATTTCAGTGCCCACATGTTCGGCGTTAAAAGTTCTCTGGCAACGGCCATCTCAAGATCCCCCTTGATCAGTGATGATTTCAGGGAACAATTACACAGATTTTCATAATCACCATTAATCTCTGCATATTTTTCAAGATAATTACAGCAATTATTATTGAGATTTCTCTTTTATATGCCCATTGTGGAAAGGAACAAGTACTTATTACACCGGATAGTTCAAAGAACCCTGGATTAAAATTCTTTGTCATCTCCGCGCTCGCTATTTCAACCCGTGTTGCCTCTGAAAGTTCATCAGCTCTAGAAATTAGAGTCCTATTCGCAGGCTCTATTATTAAATCTCAAGGCTGAGCTTAGGCCGTGGTTAGAGTAGATGGCTGAATTGTTCACTCATGGGGCTGCTGGGTTCGGTTAGAATTACTGTCAGGCGGCAGGAGGCGTCTGTGACAGGTGTAGTCAGAGACGGGTGGCAGTCTTCTACCTATTTCCGTGATAGACTTACAGAGTGAACTAACAACCAGTATTTAGAGAATACGTTTTTGCGACATGCCCTTTAAAGGTTAATATTAAATCTGAGATCTGGGTAATTTATGGCATTGTACTTCATAGACGCCAAGTTAAACGGAAGGGAGCGTGCTCCCCGGGGTTTCCAAATCAAGGTGGGTGTCCACGCAGGCATCAATTCTCAGGACTTCCTCTTCAGCTCACCGCGGTCCAGGGGGCCCATCCACAGGAGCTGAGTTTGGGGAAGGTGATAAACTGCTTTCAAGAGAAGCCATTTCCCGGGGCGAAGTTTCTCGAGAACTCTGCTGTTTAGAAATGCACCGCGGTGGAGGTCGGAGTGTGCGCCCCTGAGCCCCTTCCCCCAACCACAGGCATTAATTTCTAGTCCCCTGTCATCGCACGCCCTGCCGCAGGGACCGTCCGAGTCTGCCCACCTCTGCCAGATGGCAGAGGTTTAGCTACGTGAGGGGGAAGACGACCAGGCCTTTGCTTCTGAACTGGGAAATTGAGGATTTGGGCTTTCTGTAAAGGGAGAAAAATACAAGACCTAAAAATGACCTCTTTTCCCTTCACACTAAGTTAGGGCCTGGTGTGATGGCACATAAGCAGCACAGCCTCATGTAAGTACCAGTTGGGTTTAAACTGCTGTCAGACTCTGCGTGGCAGTCCCGTCTTCCTTGGCTCGTCCCTGTCTGCCCCCATTGCCCCTGTGCCTGGTCTCAGAACTGCCCAGTGGCGTAGGGAGGCGGAAGCCCGGGCCGCTGAGGCAGTTCTCCCACGGTGGCTGCGCCTCGGGGCCCTCATCCGAGATTCTCTCCCTTCCCCCCTTCCCCGGGGTGCCCAGGCCCTGGGGCATTTGATCCCACTAATCAAGGTCAAAAGAGCTCGGTGTGGTGGTACCAGATTGCCACATTTTGCACCATTTTCCTCTACCCCATAGGCAAGGTCTTTTCAAATCTTAAATAAAATGTATAATGGGGTTCTACTTTTCCTGTTTGGGGGATATTCGAGCCCATTATCCTAGATAAAGTACTTGGGCACTTAGACCATTAAAAGCCTACCTACTGGTTGTGGAACATTCGAGAAGGAACGGCAGAGGCGAGCCTGTCTGTCCTGGCTGTGAGAGTGTCCCCTGGGAGCATGCCCAGAAGATGCTGTTGGGGTGGGGGGGTGGCTCCCAGACATCTTCCACCTCCACACACCTGCCACCCGCTTTCTCCCCTTCTGGATTAGAGTCTTCTGCCTCCATCCATAGGTAACGTTTTCATTTCTCGAAGGAAGGCGTCCTCACCTCCTCCTTCATCCGGCGGGAAGGCAGTGGACTTGCAGGATCTCCCTTCCTGCCCCAGACCCGCCACTCACCAGCTGTGTGGCCCTGATGAGTCCCTTCCCTTCTGCGATCCAGGTCACTTTGGCAGGGTGCGCATGGTGACACCTCATGGGGCCATTCAGAGGCTTAAAAGAGACTGTGTGCAGGTGCCCTGACCCACTCTTCTTCCCCCGGACTGATGCGCCTGGTGCAGTGCTCTCCAGAGAGCAGTGTGTCAGTAGTGGCTTCAGATCTATGGACACCTGGAACCTTCTCTCCTTGCTCTTTGGGTCCAGGAAAGGGAAGGCTGGCCAGAACCTGTCACAAGGCTTTGTGAGTAGAACAGCTAGAAACAGCTGTTGCCTACAGTGGGTTTGAAAATTGCATCCTCTGGGGCTTAATCTGGGTCTCAGATCAGGAATACATATTTAATATGATTCTGTGAGACAGAAGAATGTCCAGCTCAGAGGGATTTTAGCCCATTTAGCCCAGGGCTGCTCTAAACTCGTTGCCCCCCTGAGAATCACCCCGGAGTGTTGAAAATCTGATGCCCGGGGGCCACAGCTCAGACCACACAAATCTAGAACCTCCTTGGGGAGGAACAGCAGATGGCATTTTTTTTTTTTAAGTCGCAGATGAGCACCAGCAGAGGCATGCGGCCCAGCCCGTTCGCTCTCGGAAGAGGACACCGAGATGTGACCACCACGCACNGGAGGGATTTTAGCCCATTTAGCCCAGGGCTGCTCTAACCTCGTTGCCCCTGAGAATCACCCCAGAGTGTTGAAAATCTGATGCCCGGGGGCCACAGCTCAGACCACACAAATCTAGAACCTCCTTGGGGAGGAACAGCAGATGGCATTTTTTTTTTTTAAGTCGCAGATGAGCACCAGCAGAGGCATGCGGCCCAGCCCGTTCGCTCTCGGAAGAGGACACCGAGATGTGACCACCACGCACCTGGGCCTCCTCACTACGAGGCCAGTTTTCTTTTCACTGTCACTGCGTCAGCAGACGCTGTCCCCTTCTCAGTGCGTCCCGTCAGGAGGTTTGTGGTGCTGGCATGACCCAGCTGGGATCACCTGCTCGTGGGGCTGTTCGCCTGGTTTCTCTACCATAAAATTACTGTTTCTTCTTTCATAGCTCATGTGCAATTAGTGGCAAGTATCTGGGGGCCATGTAAATAGCTCACTCCTCATCAGATCATCCACTGATTTTGTAACTCCCATCATTCCTTCAGTGGGAGTTGGCATCTTATTGTAAGGAAAAGCTTCCCCGTATGCCCAGTCGACGCGTGCTGGTGCGCACTGGTGGGTTCTTACTCGTCGTCATCATTATTTTGACACTCGGGTTTTCCATATTAGCCAGCGGGAGCCCCTTCACGTGGGCTCCCGGGTCCTTACGCTGACCTCCCATGATTCTTTGAGGATGTCTTCCTTTCTGGTGCAACAACGTGTCCCAGGATTGTCCCTTCCCCACCTCCCTTCCGTCAGCCATTTCTCCACAAAGAGCCCCTGTTGCTTCCAGAGGACACTAGGACCCAAAATCTGGGCACTAGGGGTGCTCATGGCTTCTGGGCTGTCAGCAGCCAGAACTACAGTTCACTTGTGTGTGTTTGAGTACACGTGCATGTAAGTGCACGTGTGTATAAACATGTAACTGTGTTTATGTATCTATTTCTACTTATTAAAACCAAGCTTTTGCTGACACCTCGGATCTGATCCAGCACCACAGAGCACATCCTGACCCCCTTCACTGATTTCTCTTCCTCAGCCTGAGCGCCCGACGTCAGCGTTCCTCAGGCCCCTGTCCTGGGCCTGCCCTCTTCTCCCTGTGTTTCTCCCAGAACGCCTTGTCCTCTTCTGTGCCCCAGTCACCAGCAGGCAGGACCCCCAAAGCCTCCCCAGCCCTCACTTCTGTATTCCTATCTGTCTGTACGGTCTTTACGAACCCATCTTGCATCTTGCTCGTGATGTCCCGACTGTGTTGGCCAGTTCCTCCCCTGGGCTGTCTCACAAGCCCCTCAAACCCAACACAGCCAAAAGAGACCCACCAGCTTACCCCGCCCCTCTCCCCTGGTCCCGAGGCCCCCTGTTCTCCTGATGGCCAAGCCGGAACCTCAGGGTTGCCCTGTTCTCCCCCTAACCCCCCATCACTGCTGCAGCCAGTTGCCAAGTCTCTTGTTCCTGCGTCTGAATACCCCTCAATCTGTCCCCGCTTCTCCGTTCTTAGTGTCACAGTCCTAGACACCATACTGGCACCCAATTTCCTGGCAGAACGTCCTCCCTCATAGCCCTGCCTCCAGCCTCGCTCCCTCTAATCCAGGCTCCTCTCCACAGCCAAGAAGACATTCCTAAAATATAAACACGGCCATGCCTGTCTCCAGCTCAAAAACCTTTCAGTGGCTCCGCAGGGACCTCACAGTGACATGCAGCCACTTAAAATGGCAGTGAGGCCTCCTTCTGAGCTGGTCACTGACTGCCCCTCCGCTCTTCTGTCCAACTGTAAAAAGAGCGAGATACAGTGGTAGCTACCAACATGGGAACTCGGACAGTTATTGAAAAGCTAGCTCTGCTATGGTACTGTTTTTATGCAAAGCACAGACACGTACAAAACAGAATCTGTATTTCTTCTGCATCTGCAAACAGGCTGGGGGTACCCAGGGGCTGCGCAGAGCCCACATCCAGGGCTAGCCCTGGGGAGGGTCTGGGATCGGGGCTCTGGACTCCAGGGGCGCTTCAACGTAGCTATACTTTTGGAACTGCTTAGAAAATGTATTCATTTGGGGCGCCTGGGTGGTGTGTGCAGTTGGTTAAGCGTCTGATTCTTGGTTTCGGCTCAGGTTGTGATCTCAGGGTTGTGAGTTCGAGCCTTGCATGGGGCCCCACACGGAGCATGGAGCCTGCTTCATATTCTCTCTCTCTCTTTCTCTCTCTCTCTCTCTTTCTTCTCTCCCTCTTCTCCCTCCCTCCCTCTCTCTGCCCCTTCCCTCTGCCACTTGCTCACATGCAAGTGCGCTCTCTCGGGGAAAATATATTCCTTTATTGAGGGAGTGACAAAATACAACTTAAACAAATACCGGTCTTCCTCATCTCCCTGTGGGGTTACATCCCAGTAAACCCGTCACAGGTTGGTAACGCACTTACTCTGCCTGCCCTACAGGCATCATAGCTGAGCTGAGCTTACCTTAGACGTGCTCAGGACACTTACAGTGGCCTACAGTTGGGAAAAATAGTCTAAAAAACCTATTGTATGCGGCTTAAGTGTTGGTGTCTCTTGTAACGTGTTGAAAACTATACCAAAAGTGACAGGATGGCCGTACAGGGACAGCGTGGCCATTGGCTCCTCGTCACCTGGCTGCCTGGGACTTGCCGCCACCCTGCACCGTGACACATGATCGTTTTGCGCATCGGTAGCTCAGGACAGGACCAAAGTTCAAAATTTGAAGTATGGCTCCCACTGAATGCGTGTCACTTTAGCACCATCACAAAGTTGAAAACTCAGAACTGTCTTAGGTGGGTCCTGCCTGGTACGAGTGGATCCTGAGAAGATGAGGAGGCGGCGTGTGTTCCTCCCACGTGGCCGAGCCCTGCCAGCAGGCGGCCGCCCCTGACCTTCGGGCCCTCAGCCGTTAGAGGCCTGTCCCACATCCACACTTCCCATCTGGACACCTCCGTCCAGAACTCGCTGTGGGCTGACTGCTCGTTCGGACCGTGCCTGTGTTCTGGAGGAGCGTGGCCGCTCCGGGCCCGGCAGACCTGCGCTGGCCCTCTGTCTGCTGCTTCCTCTGCCTTTACGAAGCCCCTTTGATTATGCTCGGGCTCACTTAGGAGCTTCTCTGCTCCACTGCGGACATTTACCCTGTAGTTCCTCAGCAACCGAGGAGCCTTTTTGCTCACGTGGAAAAGTGTCACTTCGTCGGATTTTGTCTTTACCTTGAGCAAAGTGCAGGCGGTCTCTGCCCCAAGCCACTAAATACTCATGAAATTTTAAAAAGCGTTTCTGGGGGCACCTGGGTGGCTTAGTCGGTTGAGCGTCGGACTCCTGGGCTCAGCCCAGGTCATGATCTCATGGTTCTTGGGTTGGAGGCCCCCATCAGGTTCTGTGCTGGCGGTGCAGAGCCTGCTTGGGATTCATTGTCTCTCTCTTCCTCCCTCCCTCTGTCCCTCCCTCCCTCTCTCCCTGCTCTTCCCTCACTCGCTCTCTTTGTTTCTCTCAAAATACATAAATAAACTTAAAAAATTAAACATTTCTGCAGCAGAGGGTTGAGAATGCTGTTGGTCACGGGCCTTGAGTTTCCGTGGCCGTGGACTGTGTGGCCACCGTGCGTGGCCTAGCCTTTCTGGACTCCTGCCCTCTCAGTTCCCTCTGCTCAGACCCAGCTCCTGGGGCCCCAAGGTGCAGCTCTGGAAGGGGAGGGGTGCTGGAGGGCTCTCAGTTCCCTCCCAGGGATGTGAAAAGATGAAGTGGGTCAGTATCTAAAGTGATACTGGCAGGTGTTCTGTGGGGGAGATGGGGAGGCTGAGGAATGAAAGGAGGCTTCCTAATTGCCCCCACTCAGTAGAACCTCAGAGAATATTCATTTGTCAGGTGAAGCCACCTTTATGTTGAAGAATATGGTATTTCTGAGGGATCTGGCAAATTAACCTCCTGGTACCCAGGGACAGCTTTCTTTACTTTGCTTTCAGGGCTCTTTCCTGGGGGACCTTAAGCAGCCTGGGCCCGGCTTGGGCCTTGCTCCTACTTGAGCTTGACCTGTAACACCAGAGATGGCAGACATCAGGAAGAGCCATGGTCAGGGGGTAGGGGGCTCTGCTTCCACGCCTCCAGAAGCCTCTGGGTTGGGACTCACAGCCTGCGGGTTACAGAACTTAATGTAGCCACACTTAACGTTTTGATGTAAAAGCAGATCAAAAATCCAAAAGGGGGGGGCACCCTCCCCACTGCAGTGGCGATGATGGTCATAATGACCATTATTGAGCAGGTACTTTGAGGCTGTTTTTATCTCCTTTAAACTTCACAGCAATCCAGGGATGATTCTTTCCTTCTACAGCTGAGGAAAGAGGCACATAGAGATTAAACCCATGTCCTGAGTCACAGGAGCACCCAGCCTGAATCACACCTCTGCAAAAGCAGGGGGCTGCGTGGTATTCGCGAATCCGTGGTAACTACCGTGTGCTCAGTGCCTGCTACAGGTGGGGCCTCTCTCCCCTGCAGGGTTGTCCCGAGAGCAGTGCTGCGGGGGGGGGGGGCTCTCTGACAGGTGCAAGTCCGACTTGGGCCCAGTGGCTTGCCCAAGGTCCCACGGCCAGCACGTGGCTGAGCCCAGCTCGGGGCTCACACATCTGACTCTGGCGCGCCCTCCCTCCTCCCTCAGGAGGTCACTGTGGCCGATACGTCAATTCTTTCGGCTTACGAATAACTGGCAAAACAAATTGGGGATCCAGAACGACGTGGTTGGCCTTGTGTGGACTCAGTTGGAATGTCACTGAGCAGAGTCCTGGAGGCATCTACAGATAGCTTCCAAGGAATATCCCCAAAGTAAAATCACCAAGGAAGCAAACAGGCTTGGTGTTTTGGTTTGCAAATGAGCTTTGAGGACCGGCCTTGATCTTGAGGGGTTGCTATATTTCCTGTGACAGATTGTGAAGGACTCTCAAAGCCACGGGAAAGCAGAGAAGAAAGGGTCAAGTTGCTGATTACTTACAAGCAGGTGCCCGGGGTCAAAGGTCTCACACCATTCCAGCTGTACTTCATTCTGAAAATGACACCTGTCAATCAGCCACATCATTCACCATTGTCTGTGCGAGTACTTCTGAGCTACTGTGACCCTAGGTCACATAACACAGCCTTACCTATAAGCAGACGAGACTTGAGATGCTGGGAATGGAGTCCCGTCCTTTTAATATTACATGTTTTGCCACATGATTTCGTGACCGTTTGTCACGCACGTTGAAATTAATACATGCATTGATTGGAGCACTTCCTCCATGATGTGCTCATGTCCATGAGGGAAGGGGTGGGGTGGGCAGCCCTGAGCAGCTGTGGGTACCCCGAGGCAGTGGGGTGGCGTGGGTCTGCAGCCCTTGGGAACTGGTCAGCGGTGGGTTTGCGTAGAGCCCGCCAAAGTCTGATGGTGTGTGCTTGGAGGAGAGATTCGAGGGATGGCTCTGAGGGAGAGATAGTCGCCGTGCGAAGGGGAAGGTCTGGGAACTTGAACCCTGTCCCATCCGTACTCCGAGTTCCTACAGAGCCCTAGCAAGGCTGTTTGTGCAGAGCGGGAGTCCGAGTCTGCGCCCGAACAAATACAGCGTACGTATTGGACTACTCCCCCCAGGAATCGCAGAGTCAGGCATTTGGGTCAGTTGGGGAAAATAAATCCCCTCCTTCCCCTTCTTTAAAATAGGGGGTGGTATTAATACAGTAGCAGATTAGAGCTTTATTTGTTTAAACCTTGCAGATTCTGTAAGCATTCAGCATCCCCTTGACTTGTAGTGCTTGATTGTAAAAAGAACAGTTGAATGAGCTCATTGTTTCCTGGGTTTTTTTCTTTAATGTATTTTACAAACACTCCGGTGACAGGCCTGACACGCTGATTTCTATGTACTCGCACTTCAGTCTGGGATTACAGCATTAATAACAGAGTTCCGTGCATCATGCCATTTTTAAGCATGATCGTTATGATAAAGGGCATATACTTAATTACAGGCCTGCTTAATTACAGCTCTGTTGAAGCTCGTTTGTTTAGGAGAATGCTAATTGCACTACGGAGCCCGCGGCACAGCCTGGCTTTCATGTGCTGTATGCTGCTCCGTGCCGTGGATCAGCATTTTGTTAAAACTGCCACCAAAAATAAAATTTAAAAAAAAAAAAAAAAAGAGGAAGCAGGAGAAGAAAACACTGTCCCGGCACTAAAAGGAAGCCTGCCTGGTGCATGGCCTTAGGTCCGGGCAGAAACCGCCGTCTGTGGGCCGGGGGCCCCCCGTCTCTTGTGACTGCGGTGCCTGTCACCCTCACACAGCCTCCTGAGGCCTGCGTCTTTCCCCCCATCTCACAGACAGGGTAGCCGAGGCTCAGAGTGGTGGGGCCGCCCCCACACGTCTGCACCTGCTGGGTTGGAGGAGAGGCCCAGGCTGTTGGCCCTC
>NW_027530625.1:3593677-3616017 GCF_008692635.1 Crocuta crocuta
ACCGTCAGCTGGACTGTGCTCGACTCCAGGCTCCTGCCTGCCCTGAGCGCCTTGGATTCCTTTTTTTTCTTTTTAATTTTTAATTGTTTATTTTTAAGAGAGAGGTGGGGAGAAGACGGGATCCGGAGCACGCGTCCGTGCAGGGCCCGATGCAGGGCTCAAACTCATGAACCGCAAGATCATGGCCTGAGCCCACGTCAGATGCTCAGCCGACTGAGCCGCCAGGCCCTCCGCGGCTTCCTTGAGTACAACTTGTAAGCGATCCCGTTGCTACGGGTTCACCAACTAGTGTGCAGCCAGCAGGTGTGCGGTTTCTGTCCTCTGGCCTCGTTTGTAGAGCTGGGCCTGGGGAGCAGTTCTGTTGCCTCTAAGGTTTGGCAGTGGGTGGGGGAGGGGGCTTCGTCATGTCCCCAAGCCGAGGGGACTGCCGTGTGCCCCAGGAATGCCCCCTTTGGTGCCAGCAAGGAAAGGACAGGCGCTGTCCCTGCTTCTGGGTTGTGACCATGGACCAGCCAGGCGGTGTCAGTGTGAGACCCACACACACAGACCCCAGCTGCCTGGGAGGGCAGCGGGGGAGATGAAGATATTCCCCGACCGGAATGGAGTGAGAGCAGGGACCCCTCGCTCACAGCTCCCCCTCCAGCTGCCCCGCGTGGGTCTCTCGGAGTAGATTCAGCAATAGGCTGAACGAGTGTCACAGTCTCTGAGCACTAAAGAAAAGTGAAGACAAAACACTGGCTTCAGCGAGGGGAGAAAGGAAGGAAGTTAACGCGGCTCCCCCATGAGAAGCCAGGATGGAGATGATTTATGAACACTCTTTCGGAACACATGAAAAATGTGTGCCATTGATTTTAAGAATTATGTTTGGCAAATCTCTAGATATTTTAAAATGTGGAATGGCTGCCCAGATAAAGAGTAGAAATGGATGTTATGGAATTAGAAGGGGATTCAGCAGTCCCACAGATCAGCTTTCTACCCAACACACGACGTCCCTCCCTCGCCCCCCAGCACCAGCCTCTGCCTGGACCCTGGTCACCAGCTCTGCTGTTCCTTCCTTCCATCCACACCCCGCCCCTCTAGCCCTCGCCCTGCGGCAGCTCTGAAAATATGTGCAGACATTTGATTACTATCACCTTCATCTTTGGACCAGGAGCCCCATCTTTCTGCACTTCCCCTGTGCTGGCACAGCGCTGGGTTCTAGATGGCGAACAACAGTGGACAGGATGATGCCTTCCTGGAGCATCAGGCCTGGTGGTTTCCTTCCCTCTCCTCATGTGGTCTGACTTCAGGGCCCTCACCATCCTGGGATGCCTTGTAGGCCACCTGGGAGGGCCCTCTGAGAGATGGGTCCTCACACTGAACTCACACTCAAGCCCAGAGCAGACCAAGATGGCGGCTCCCTCACCCGGCGCCAGGACGGTCACAGCGTAACTCACTATGGCACCCCTCCCGCCTAGTTAAATATCAGATCACATCACTGACTTGTTCAGCCACAAATAAGTCTCTTTTCATATCTTCTGTTGTTATTCCACATCTTTCATCCCATCTAATCGAGTCGGTTTTTTAGACCTAAAGTACAGGACTTACTAGCATTTAGTGAATTCCATTGTTAAATTTACCCCAGGATCCCAATTTTTTGAGATCTTTATTGGATTTCTCTCTGTTATCCAGTTTATAGACTCTTCTCCCAGACCTCCCCATCAGCCACAACCTAGGTAAGCCCACTATGCATGTCTTCACTGAACTAATTGATAACTCCCTGGGTACCCTCCAGAGAGGTCAGTTGAGGTCAACATCAGTCTATTAATCAGCTTCTTGAGCATCTAGTCCAGGTAGCTATGGATTCTCCTCCCCTTAACATTGTCCGGCCATATTATCTGTCTTGTCCACACAGGTAACGTGAGAAATTTTGCCAAATACTTTGCTAAAACCCACATTCTTCTAGTCTACTCTAATCTTTGATATACTAGATTTTTTAAATAAATGCGATTTGGCTGGCAGACTGTTTAGCAAAGTTTTACTGGCTCCCCTTTTAAGGGGCTCCTGGGGAAGCCATCCTGTTCTTCTCACCAGTTCCATCCAGGAGCTTCAGGCCATAGGATCCTATCAACTTGCTTTCTTTTTCCTCCAAGCCTGTTAAGGTCTGTTTTCTAGAACATGAGAGGCATCCGGCTGTGCCCGTCTTTCTATCATGAACTCTAAAGTGGAAATTTATTCCAAAGTTCCCATCTCTCTCCCTTCACCAGGCAGCTCCCTGTGGTGGTCGGACTGGGTCTAAGTGGTCCTTTCCACCATCTCCTCTGCTGCCTCTTCTCACACAGTCTTGGGGTGCTTCTTCCCTTTCTTCTCTCCATAAGGGCTGCCTTCAGTGTGGCCCCATAAAGATGTCGCTTTCGGTCTTCTGCCTTCAGCCTCCTCAAGAAATGGGCTCTGTGAAGACATTGCCTTTGAGTCTAATTGAGGAACAGAAGCTGTGCCTTCATCAAACACCTTGATATTCACGTGGGGGCCTGGCCGTTGGCCCCAACAAATCCCCCCATTCTCCAGGTCTGGGAGTAAGGTCTTCACCTGGGGAAGGGCTGGGGGGGGGAAGGGCCTAAGGGTGAACAGGAGGCTCCTCTGAAAGAAACTCCCCTCCGGGCAGCTCAGAGACCTACCCACGTCCTCTAGTCCGTCTCAGATGCCGAGACAGGGCCTTTTGGAAATGCCATGTGTGTGCACGTGTGTGCGAGTGTACCTGCCCTTCCCTCCGTCATCCTAAACCGCAAGGCAGGAACACGACATTCCAGGGGGCCAGGCCAACATGGTCCAGAAAGCCAGTCTTCTCTTTCTTGATCTTTCTTTTCAAAGACATGACCATCTGTTGGAAGGAGAGATAAGAACACACTCCTGGGGGGAGTCGAGGGAAAGTGCTGAGTGCTTGGGGGGTAACTCTGGGGGGGCATGCTTTGGAACAAGGGACAGGTGGTGGCTGCTCAACATCGTGAATGGACCAGATGCCGCTGATTGTTACCTCTAAAATGATTAATTTTATATTATGTGAATTTCGCCTCAGCGAAATTTACTGAATTTTTACTAATGTGCTAAAATTTTTTTAAAACCCCAAATACTCTTCCTCCCTGCTTAAATCTTCCTAGTTCCTAGAGGTGATCCCCGGACTTTTCCAGAAACTTGTAGCTTTCATCCCCTCCAGCCAGCAGGGTGGATGGAAGTCAGCAGCTCACGAAACCCCCAGGGGCTTAGCTAGGTACCCTGGGCCGGAGCCCCTACCCACGGGGCTGCGCTGTGGGACCAACCACCCAGCCCCTCTGGTCCTGCCCTGTGCTAGAGATGCGGGGATGCAGAGGGGACTCACACGTGGACTGCCAGAAGAGGAGATGTGGCCCTGGCCAGGTCCCCCCTGGAGGAGGGGGAGCGCCTCTGGGAAGGCTTGCTTTGTGGGGGATGCTCAGAAAGGCGGCCAGGGGCCGACATGAGAGAGGGGAGGGGAGAGGGCATTCTGTGATGGGCTCGCAGGCCCTTACATGCCAGTGAGGACCCTCACCTTGGGAATCCTCCCATTTGGGGAGCCGATGCAGCTTCCAGCTTGGGACCTCCCTGCCTCGACCCTGCTCCCACTGCTCCCCAGGCCTCTTGTTTCCGGGGGTGATCAAGCCATTGCAGGTCACCCCGTCTCCTCTTCAGAATGCACAGGCCTTAAGATGGCAGGCACTGTCATCAGTGAGGGGGAGTCTTCGCCTGCTCCCCCGCCCCCCATATGCTAATATGGTCTTTAGAACAGAAAGCCCAGGGAGTGCACTATCAGGGCTTCTCGGCCTGGGGATGTGTGCTGCAGGCGGGCTCACCGTGACCACTAACCAGACGGGCCAGTGTGCTTCTGCAGGGGGCGTGGAGGGCGAGCAGAGGGCGCACGGCCGTGGGCCCTGCTGCCTAACAGGTGGAAAGAAATGGAAACCGGTGTGTGCGTGCAGATGTGTGTACAGAAAGCAGTGTGACGTGGCCCTGGTGGGGGACAGCAGAGGGCTTGGGGAATTTAAAGGAGAGGCAAAGTAGACTGTGGCTTTCACCTTGACTTGGGATGGCCAGAATCAGGGTGAGGCATGGCCAGTGAGCAGGGAGGCCTGGGAAGGAGCAGGTCTGACTGAACTTTCTCGCACACGCCCACTCCCTGGCCCAAGTCTGATCAGGAGGAGCTGCGGCGGGGCGGGGGCAGGGGCGGGGCATCAGAGACTTAGGGAGAGCATGATCATGGTCATCAAAACCTTGATGATGAAAGGTCCTGGTCTGGAAGAGGCAGACGTGTTCTCAAAAATTCCATTTGTACCTAATGGAAGGGCCAGAGGACTTGAGTCACTGCTTGCTACCCCTGTGCCCTCAGCAGGACCCAGTCTGTGACAAGATGGCAAGTGCCCACCCATCTCCATGGCACTGGGAAGGCAGCAGAGCGCTAGAGGTCAGAGAGCTGTGGGGGATGAACCTTGGCTCACAGCCGGAGTTGGGAAGATGGTGGCAATTGCTGGGTGAGGATCATGGCGCCTTCTTGGATCTTGGGTGGGACCCCATCCTGTCCCCTCTCTAGAAAGCACATGGCCTTTCAAGGGTCATCTGTCCACGGATGGATTTTCCCGACTGTACATGAGCATGCGTGCCTATGTGCCCCGATGTCACCTGTCACGTCTGAATGTGTGACGTACTGTGGAAGATTACTGTGGGCTTCTTGTCACCCCTTTCCAGGGAAGTGTCACACTGTTCCTGGCCCTTAGCCAGAGCTCCTCCAAGCAGCCCCAGCATGCAGGGCCCACAGTGGGAGAAGGCCCCCCCAACCCCGAACCATGGATGTCTCTGTCTGGGGCGGGGGAGGGGGGACCAGGGGGCAGGCCTTGGACAGCAGCCTTAGAAAGAAAGGAGGCTCCTGGAGGAGGTGTGGCAGCCAGGCCAGCTGTGCTGTCTCCTTTCTCCGACTTCCCAGAGAAGGCTTCGTTCTTTTCTTCCTGAAATAAACTCCGCACGTAGCGTAGACTGAGCCGTGCGGCTCCTCGTGCTGCTCAGACCTCGCCGACTTTGTCCCAGACTTCCCCATTTTCTTCCTGCTTTTCTCTCTGCCTCTGTGACTCTTCTCCCTTATGGCTGAGAGAAATTGCCCCCTGTGTGCCAGGAAACCCCGTGTAGACCCAGGGAACGCACTCCCCGCACCTTCTCCATGTCCTCAGCCACAGGACCTTTGCAGGCAGGGCCGTGGGGAGGGAACCGCACCACGGACCCCGGTGTGTTCCATTTGCGGGGGACCCCTTCCCGTTCTGTCCCAAGAAGGCAAGCAGACTGGCGCCTCAGGTCCCCGAGAAGCCCAGACCCAGGGCACGGAGCTGAACCACGGTGGCCGCGCCGCACACGCCCCCCCTCCTGGCGGGCCCACCACCCTCCTCTTAAATGTAACTTAAGCTCCCCGAAACCCACAGGCAGGATTCGAAGCTAGTCTTTCTGACTCCAAAGTCACTCTTTTCCTCCAACCTAGACCTTTCCCGTGGGCCCGGCAGCCTGGGGTGTGGGGTCACTCTCAGCTGAGAGAATGTCCCACAAACGCACCCGCTGCCACCTCTGTCCCCTCCCCGCCTGCCTGTGCCTCTGTTCCTGCCACTAGCCACCCCTGGGTGCTGCTTACAGATGGGAGGTCTGACTCCCAGGTGGCCTCTAGACCCTTCTCTGCCCCCACAGCTCTGGTCTGCACTTCCGTGTGGTGCTCCGGGGACGTGCGAGGCGTTGGCCGTCCCCCCCCCCGGGCGTGTGTCCTGGGCGCAGGGTGGTACCTGAGCCCGTGTCGGCCTGCACTTTGTCAGCATCTCAAGTCCCTGCGCATCATGGTGTCTGCAATGCCATTTCCTCTCTTCTTTTACAGCGATGGATGGTGTGCCTTTTATGATTTCAGAGAAGTTTTCTTGTGTTCCAGAAAGTGTAAGTATTGTGCGTGACCGCCCTTCCGCCCCCAGCCCACGCTCCCTCTGCTTATCACGCAGGCCCTTCCTCGCGGGCCTCACACCCTCGCCCTCCCTCACGTTGTCCCAGCTTCCTCTCTGGGCCCCTTCAACTAACGCTGCACACAGCAGGTGCTCAAGGAGTGAGGGGAGAGCAGGCCTGAGAGCGGGGAGAGAGCAAGACAGACTATCGGACAAACCCAGATTTGACCGTGACGAGCCTTTTCTCCCCCCCCAAATGTGACCATAAATTGGGCTAGTTGTGAATGTTCTTGGTTTCCAAGTTCAACGTCACAAATTTTTTAAAATGTTTATTTTTGAGAGAAGGGGGGACAGAGGGTCCGAAGGTCAGGACAGCACAGAGCCCGATGTGGGACTTAAACTCACGAACCGTGAGATCTTGACCTGAGCTAAAGTCAGATGCTTAACCGACTGAGCCGCCCACATGCCCCCTAGTTCAGCTTCTTAATTTTTGTTCTCTTTTATTTAACCATGACATCTTGCAGAAAGACGGCTGCCTAGTCTTTTCATCGTCGTTGCCGGATTCTGTGACAACCACACTCTCCGCTCTGAATTGGAGGGAGGCCTCCGAGTGGCAGTGCGGGCGGGCCAGTGTGTGTGCCCGCAGCTGTGGGGTCCCGCTCGCTGAGGGCCCTCAGGGACCCCATGATCCGTGCCAACCGGCCGGGGCCCCTGAGCTATCACTGATGACAGGGGACCTGAGGGGGCTGGCTGGGCTTGCAGGCGATCCCAGGCTGTGGGAGGAGCCCACCCCACCTGGCACTCCCGGGACCCTGTCCGATGGTGCCCCCCCCCACCTCGGTGCAGAGCCCCTCCCCCAACTGTACGGTCCAGTCCTGGTCCATGCAGGCTCGATAGACTTGTTTCGGGGTTTTAAATCCTTTTTGCAGAAGTTTGCTTTGAGTGGCTAAGAAGTACGAGGGCCCCAGTTTGGGCACCAGCTAAAAAATCCTCCAGTGTATTTCTTGGATCCAGCTTAAAACCACCCGGCTTGCGATTTGACCTGCTCTGTCGTTTCCATTTTCATGAAATATAATAGGCCTCCTCTGAACCCTTCTGGTAAGCAGCTTAATCTTGAAAAATGCTCGTGACGTGACATGCGGAGCATGAGTAACTTCAGCCGACGCCACTTGGCCGCGTTGCCATGGCGACGCTGGCGCCTCTCCCGCCTGCTCCCTCCGAGGGGCTGTTCTGTCCTGCGCACCAGCTCCAGTCGGGAAAGTTTAGTGGGGCAGTTTGAGCCCAATGATGCAACAGCTGGACTCTGCTGGATGGCGGGCAAGCAGCCCCGCTCTGGCCCCCCGGGCTGGCAGCGGGAGACGGCCAGGCTGTTCCGTGGCTTCCGGCAGTGCGGCCCCGGGAGCCGTGCTGAACTCGGTGGCCCTGTCCCAAGATCACCCTCCCAAGCTCGCAGCCGCCCGGCGCTGCCGACTCAGCAAGTCCCCGAGGCCTGGTGGCCTGGGCCGGCCGCTGCTGCGCACCTCCTGTGCTCCTCTCTTTTAACCGGCTCTCCCCACCCCTGGCGCCCAGCCAGGAGGACCCCTCCACGCTGCTCCGAGCAGGAGAGGAAGCGCCACTGCTGGGCCGTGGTCCAGAACCCCGAAGGCCTGGGGTTTTGTCCGAGACTCCCGTTTCACTTGCTGGTCGCCGGCCCCTCGGGAATACAGAATGCCAGTGTGCCCAGAGGGGACTCAGAGCAGGGGCCCCAGAGACCTGACCCCCTGTCATGTGCATTCAGCCCAGGCTTCCCCAGGCCTCCACCTGACTCTTGTCACCACGTGCATTGGATTTTTCATGCCGTCTGTTGAAAAGCCAGTGTCTTCAGAAAAAGCTCCCATCTTCATGGACTTCTAGAAACATCCATTAAAATGCAGTGTTCCCAGTTTTCACCACCACTGATTTCTCAGATGAGAATTGATGGGCAGGTGCCTCATTCCCTTTCCATTTCCAGAGACCTAGAACTGCCTGCAGCTCCTTCCCTGGATGGCAAGGAGTCCTGGACAAGAAAGGGACTGTCCTACCTCCTAGGAATTCCTCAGCCCCATCCCACCGTATAGATGGAGCTCCTCTGGCCCCCCCAGCTGCGGAAGGAGCAAACAGGCAGGGAGAAACGAGGCAGAAGTTACCAGTGCCGGTCACTGTCTTTCAGGAGGGCTGTGACCTTCCTGAGCACTGCTAGCAGCTCACCAGGCAGGGGTCCCCAACAGCAGGGGCCAGCCCTGTTGTCGGCCAGGTTTTCTAGAATGTGTGTTCCTGTTGCTCGTCCCCGTACCCCGTGACCACTAAAGTCCTGGTGGGGAAACGCCAGAGCGCAGAGGGGGGTTTGAGGTGTCACCGTCGTCGTGCATAAAAGTGAATGTGAAACAGCATTTTCCAGCCATTTAAAAGGGTGACTTGATCTGTGTTTGCAGATGCAGCCCTTTGATCTCTTGGGAATCACCATCAAATCTCTGGCAGAAATTGAAAAAGAGGTAAGCAAGCTCCCCAGTGTAGGGGCAGGTGGGACCTGGGTCTGCGGTCCCAGGATGGGGGTGGGGGGGGCGGGTTNAAAATATTCACTTTTAATGTGTTTATTGCTTCAAGTCAAATATGACTGCCACCTCCTTGTGGTCCCTAAGCCGGAAGGTTTTACGTGACAGATAAAACAGTTCTGCTGCAGTGTTTTCAAACACCCCCATTTCAAAAGGTGGAGGTTGGGGTGGAGGCCCGGAGTCTCCTTTGTCTCTCCCCCTCCTGCCCATTGGGGGAACACCCGCAGAGTCTCCTCCGGGCTCAGAGCAAGGATCAGGACGCGTTCCGTCGTGCCCGATAAGCCAGGCCCCGTTCGGCAGCCCAGTTCCACGTGGTGTGGATGTTTTCCTAACAAAAAAGAAAGAAAGCCAAGACCCCAGCACATGTGACACTCTGAGGAAAGAGAGGGGTCTGACCCGCCGGTCTGAGAGAGAGAGAGAACCCCGGAGCGTGTGCGTACGCCCTGGAGTGTGTGCATGTGTGGCGTGCGTGTGCGTGTGTGTGCGTGCATGCCGTCTCTTACGTGTAGACGGTTGTTAGGCAGAGTCACATGCTTGCACCCGGCTCTCCTCTGAGAGGAACATTTGTCTCCAAGATGGAAATGGTAGAACCATTTCAATACTCTCAGTTCCTTGGGGTTTTCTCTGGATGCCCAGCTAGCAGATGCAGGTTGCATTATTGAAAGATGGCTGAAATCAAGGAAAATTGAATCAATGTAGTACAACAAATTTCTAAAGCTGTCATGGCAAAACAAGACAAAAAAGTCCCCTTTGTCTTTGATTTTTCGGTAAATCATAGAAACCGACCTGATTGTCATCTCTAGATTGGGGGAGGGGCAGGTGCTGGGCAGCAAACTTGGGGAAAAGAGTGGCTGCCGCCACACTGGGGATACATACACACGGGGCTCCATGCACACCCTTCTCAGAAGCAAGGCACCTAGATGGTTCCGCCCGCCGCCTGCTCAAACTGCCTTCACCTGGGCCCCTGCGTGGGGTGGCTCCCGCGAGCCTGTGCAGAGGCCTTTCAAGGTGGCTCGCTCTGGCTGCAGGAGTAAAGCGGGGGCACGGCCTGTGTCCTTTAGCACAGACAAGGTGGCACAGACCCCTCCCCCCCGTGTGAAGCTGGGATGACAGGAGAAGGCACGTCCTAGGGGTTTCAGGAACACTTTGTGAATATATGCAGATACAAGGGCGCGGACCGCGGGTTGAGGGCTCCGAGGCGGTGCACGCCGGACCGAGGAGGCCGCCGTCTGAATGCGGTGCCGTGTTTTCTCCCGCGTCGGGCCTCCTGGGCCGCAGCCATGGCCCCGTTTATCTCAGCACCTGCTCTGTGCTCGCGTTCAGCTCAGGGCTCTACCTGCATTTCCACCGGGCCCCACCCCAGCGGACCAGGTGGGTGTCGGGGGGCAGAAACTGAGACTCTGCAGGTGAAGGGTCTTGCCGAAGCTTGAGACCCAGCGGTCATACCCGAGACCCTGCCGCTTACGACTTAAAGTCAGTGGCTCCCCATCCCTTGAAGGGGCTGATGGCGACAACGGAACAAGGGAGGCCGGTCGAGCCGAGCCTGGTGGGCCTGCGCGTCACCCGGACGGGGTGAAGTAGGCGAGGCCCGTGTAAGGCTCCGTGCAGGGGGCAGAAACCACCAGAAACCTGAAATCTCATGCTGAGGATGAAAACCCGACCCAAAAGTGTGTTGTGTTAGAAGGTGTTGTCTTGATGTCAGGCGCTCTGAGCAGAGGCCAGTGGGGGAAGAAGAGTTCTGGACTTGGCCGCCCGGGGCTCGGATCTCAGCAAGGCCACTTACCGTTCTGGACCTCCAGTTTCTCCCCAGTAAATTGGGAGAGTAGTAAAAATCCTCACTCACAGAACTTACGGGGTTTGACCGAGACGCCGTGTACAGGGCTTAGCACAGTGCCGGGCATGCTGCCGCCACGGTCTCGGTCACGCTCATTATTACTGTCCCTTATGACCGTCGACAGAAGGGGGGCGAGCAGTGGAAATCCGTCCCGAGTCCGCACGATGCACCGCTCTGCCGCTAGATAGGCTGAGAGGTGACGTCCTGGTGACCTGGTGACCGAGCTTGATTTCTTATTTAAGTTTAGATGGACTAGAAATACTCGTCTGTGTTCTGTGTTGAAGGAAATTAAAGTGGAGTTAAAATGGGGGGGAACAGGGGAGGTTGGAAATGTTAAACGGTGTAAAACCGTCACAAATACCTCCATAGTCAAGAATGCCGCAGTTTTTTCATTTAATCTGAGGATTTAGGAGTTCCTCACCGGGCCATCCGCGCGCATTTCACGGTGGTTAGTATGTTGATACCACACTCTGGTGAACGGGCGGCTGCTTCGGCAACAGCAGCAGGGAATCCTCTCCAGAAACAATCATGAACTTGCTCCTTTTCGCCACTGAACTCAGCACAGCTCACGGAGTCCGAGGCCACGGAGAGCGGCTCTCGGCTCCAGAGCTGGGCCTGCGTCGCTGGGTGTCCCTTTGGTCAGGATGATGTGGCAGCTCTCCATTCCTGGCAGGTCTGGCTGGCCCTGGGGGCTGCCCGGCAGAGGACTTGGCTTTGCTCATTGTGTTATTTTGTCATACTTTTGTAAGCCAAACCCCTTCCTCACGAAAAAGCAGGAGACACCCGTTGGGTTCGGGGCAGACACTGGACCGGAGCCGCCTCCCTCTGCCCATCCTGAACACCTCCTCGATCCTTTGGGTTCGTGAGCAGCAGGGAGAGGCCAGCATCCACGGAGGCTGCTCTGTGCTGGGCATGTGGTTCCGTCCTTTGCTCTCCACAGCCTGCGTTTACAGCAGAAACCTGAGCTTGACGCTCCCAGCCGTAAAGGAAGTTCAAGTGCAGTCCCTGACAGCAACACATCGTCCCGTCTGTCCAGAACCGGGGCGGGTCTGCTTTCCTGCCAACTTTAATTTTACATACCCTGCTCCGCCTGGGGGGGTGTTTCTGGGTGTAAGCCTGTGCCCTGTCGCCATCATTTGGCCACAGGGATAGTTCACTCCATGAAGGAACCCCTCACCCTGTCAGCCTTGAGCTGGGTGGTTAGGCACCTAAGGGACCACCCCACAGCAGGGGCCCGCAGTGTAGCCTGGCTTGCACACCTGAGAATCGCCCCAGTGAGAGATGGAGAGAGACCAGGTGTCACCCCAGTTGTGAGTGGGCAGTGCACTGCCCCCACCCATCAGGCCAGCTTCAGGGAGAGTGTGACACTGGGCACTGCCAACAGGAAGACGGATGAGGCCCACCTGGCAGTGCAGCTAGCAGTGTGGACCACCCGCCGCCTTGGTGGGCAAATAGATACCAGGTGTTTGCAGGGATGTATGTGGACTGTGTAGACGGTGGAGGCAACATGGCAGGTGGAGAGGACAGTTTCCGAGTGTGGGTACCTGGGGTACATGCCAGATCTTCCTTGTAGACATGACTCTGGCCAAGTCCCCTGGCTTCTCCTCCTCAGGCCTCCTGACCCCCCCCCCCCCCCCCGNCCCGCATCCATAGCAACTTCCCCAATAGCCGTGGTGTATGCAGCACTTGGTTAAGTTTCCTGAAAGACCCCCAAGGATGGTCATGTTTAAGGTCGTGATTAAAATCTGTGTAGACGCCATCGAGTAGCTCTGGGGGGAGGGGGATTTCTTCACAAACACGAAGCCTTGCACGACTCAGAGCCACTCTCAGCTGTGGGTGTTGACCGTGGACGAGGCTGTGGTTCCTAAAGAAATTCTCCTGGTGCCCCATGGTGACACCAGCCTCCTTCCTGCCCAGCCTGTCATCCAGCAGGCATATTCTCTGCCGTCCACCTCCGTCCCCGGCTCGGAGCAGGGCCTCTGCCATGTAAGTTAGTCCGAGGCATGAGAAAGTGAGTGTTTGCTCCTCTCCCCTCAGCCATGGGAGGTGATGGCTGGGAGCGATGGGAAGGTTCTCTGGCCCGGGCCCCTCCCCTATGGGGCTCGGCAGTGGTGGTGGCCCCCGGGGACCGTGACCCATCAAAACCCTTACTGTCCTGCCCGCTGCCGGGGCGAAAGGTTGTCTCTGTTCAAGAGTCAGGAAAAGTGTAATTTCGCATCCAGTCCCTGTGATGAAGCATCTTCTCTCTGAGAAGATGGGCATATAAATATTCTCCGTGTCTGCCACTCTTTATGTCCCTTGTAAGCAGTTGACCCACTTCGCCATCTGATGGATCCCCATCACAGCCGGGGGAAGCGCTCCAGCTCCACAGTCCAGGCAGCAGCCCCTAAAATAATCCCGGTGTCTCTGTTCCCCTTACCATTACGTGTGTCCTTCCCCCCCACCCACCGCCCCACCTGCCCTGCGGCCCTGGCCGTCCCGTGTCGCCCCTGCAGTCCTCATCTCCAGGAGCGATGGCCAAGAGACAGCGGCCTCGGTTGTGGATTTCACGCCGCATGCATAACAGCCTGCAAGCCTTTTAAAACTAGGAGCCAGCAGTCCCCGTGATGAAGTGGCCCCAGCCCCCGCCCACCTCCCACAGGAAGCCCGAGGCTCGCCCTCCCTCCAGTGGGCGCCACGCTGAGAATTCAGCACAAGGCTTGGGAAGCTTTATCAGCCCCCGTGCTTCCTTGTAGGGCACACAGCCTCCATTTTCACCCGACTTTAGAGCTGAAAGACACGGGAGAGTCTAATTAGTAAAGGGACGGTCTAATATTAATCACTCCCTTAAAATTGACAAGGGAGGCAGTTCATTTAACCACTTAATTGCTACAGGTTTTTATGGGCTGCTGTTTGCAGACGTATTTAATGAAGAAGTTATAAATCTAAGGGAGCTTAAAATTTTAATTTTACACCTAAATATTTTCCTTGTTCTCATGTTTGTAGTCAATCCTCAAGAGTGTAGTCACGTGGAATGTTCTTTAAATGAACATATTTGCTAACTGGCGTGATTTCAGTTTTTAAAACATTGGTTCCAGCAATTAGGCATTTTTCTCAGTTCCCAAATGACTAGAGAAATTCGTCTTGATTATAATTGCTCTTAGCCACGCATATCTAATTTGTGTCTTTTTAAGTGTTAATTAGTAAACAGTTTGAGCTGACATCTTTATGTGTTTGTGTGTTGAAAAATGGGGCTTATTGCTTATTTAGCTTGGGGCCGATTCCACTAGCATTTACGTCACGACGTTGAGGTGAAATTAATGGAAACACACGTGGCAGCGCAAGGTAAAAAGAATTTTTGAATTCAACTTTTGGGCATCCACCTTGCACGGGCTTCTACAGACCCCTACAAATAGATGAGAGTAGGTTTGGGACCGGCATATGGAAGAAAGCAAGGCAGGAGATTTTTGTATCGGTAATGAAATGGCAGAGTCCCAATTTTATACAAGCAAAATGTTCGTGTCCCAGCACAATTGTTCATTCTTTCCACTTTTGGAAAGCTTTCATTGTGCTTATTAACGGTAAAGAATTTCGTGGAGGGAGAGGTTGCAAAATCTCTGGTCCCTTTGCACCATCTAGTGGTCGGGTCTGAAACTGCAACAGGAAATCAGCCACCGTCTTTCTAGATGTCAGGTTTTCACCACCCAGAATCTTCTTATTTTTCAGGGAGGAAGCCGATATATTTTGGGAAAGAAATTTTTCCTGGTTTACTTATTAATAAAAGTGAGTTAAATAAATAGAAGTTAGCCTGGCCTTCTCTCCTTTTTCATTATTGCACAGAGCCGCCACCCAAATTCTTACACACGGAGTTGAGATAATGCCAGCCCCAAACAAAGAAACCCAATAAATTAGCTTAATGGTTGGCCTTTCTGAAGGCTCACAAGAAGTGTTCGGCTTCTTTTGAAATATGGGAAGTAGCTCGGGGACCGTCACTTCATAGACTCCTCAGGAGTCTGACCACAAAGCTTAAGAACCAGTTTGACGCCACAGACGCAAGTAGCTCCCTCCTGCCGGTTGTAGCGAGTCTCCCGGACAGCTTATCATTTTAAGCGGCTACCCTGCCAATCAGAATCCGGTTTTTAATATTTAGAGTGCTTCCCTTGAGTTCTAAGGTTGTACATGTTTATAAAACCATAGACCTCACAGACACACCTAAAGTAAAAGGTGGACATGCACGCACACAAATTAGTCGCCTTGCACTGTGCGTAATCCTTGGTACCTGGCTTTGCACTCGGCGCAACCTTCCAGATCATTCTGCACAGACCTGCCTCGTTCTTTTTAATGACTACATGTGGTTCCCTTTTATGATTATGCCGTAATGTATTTAAGCAGTCCACTACTGATTGACTTTTGAGTTGTTTCCAATTATTCACTCTTACGCTGCCGCAGTATATTTCTTTGTACGTGTGTCTTTGCTCCCCTGGGTCTTTCTTTAGAGGAATATATATTACCGTTTTGTATTCCAGAAGGGTGTGCGCTTTGAGACCTCCCTACTCCACCCCGTAGTGTATAAGGGGGGGGCCCACACACACATTCTATAACTACCAGTAGAGAACGTGAACATTCTCTGGGCATACCAGTATTTAAAGGTGAACATTCTTTCACACGGTTATTGCCTATTTGTGGTTATTTTGTGAATCTCTTCTGTTTGTGCCCCCTGCCCAGTTTTTCTGTTGGCTTAATTTTTTTACATTTGTTTTTAAGAATTCTTTATGCTCTTGGGGCACCTGGGTGGCTCAGTCAGTTGAGCATCTGATTTTTTTATTTCAGCTCAGGTCATGATCCCAGGGTTGTGGGATTAAGCCCCATGTCAGGCTCTGCGGGGAGCCTGCTTGGGAGTTTCTCACTCTTCCTCTGCCGTTCTCCCTCTCTTTCTCTCTAAAATAAAATTTAAAACCAAGGAATTCATGTTCTTTTTTTAAAAATATTTTTTAGTGTTTATTTTTGAAGCAGAGAGAGAGTACAAGCAGGGAAGGGACAGAAAGAGAGGGGGAGACAGAATCCGAAGCAGGCTCCAGGCTCTGAGCTGTCAGCACAGAGCCTGACACGAGGCTCAAACTCACAGAACGGGGAGATCACGACCTGAGCCAGCCAGGCGCCCCAAGAACTCATGTTCTTTATAGCAACGTTCAGTCATATGTTCAGACACACACTTTAACTCATGGTTTTTCTTGTCAGTGATGTGTTCTGCTGCATCATAGTTTTCATTTTTTCATGGGCACTTTTGTCTTTAACGTTTTATTTCTTTTGGGTTTTGTGTCATAGTTAGGTTATAAAAATAATCAGTTCTACTCTCTTCCACTTCTTCATATCTTACTATATTAAAATACTAAGTTCTTTTCAACTACTGAATCCATCTGAAATTTATTAGAAGAATTAGGACCAGCTTTATTTTCTCCTATAGCGTTAGCTGGTTTTCTGAACACTGATTACTTTCTTCAGTGATTTTTTTTTTTTTTTTTTTTTGAGAGAGCAAGACAGAATGAGAGCAGGGGAGAAGGGACCACGGAAGACAGAATCTTAAGAACCTTAAGCAGGCTCTGGGCTGGCAGGGCTCGAGCTCACAACTACGAGATCGTGACCTGAGCCAAAATCAAGAGTCAGAGGCTTAACCGACTGAGCGACCCAGGCACCCCCACTTCAGTGAAGTTTAAGTGCTGTCTTTCTCATATTGTTTCACTATGTAAGTGGATCAGTGGACCTTTCTTTTCCTCTGTTCTTCTCTATTCTTAATGTTTTTATTTCTGAGAGAGAGAGACAGCGTGAGCAGGGGAGGGTCAGAGAGAGAGGGAGACACAGAACCTGAAGCAGGCTCCAGGCTCTGAGCTGTCAGCACAGAGCCCAACGTGGGGCTCGAACCCAGGAACTGTGAGATCATGACCTGAGCCAAAGTCGGACGCTTAACCGACTGAGCCCCCCAGGCGACCCTCTCTGTTCTTTTTATATTATTGCCACACTGTTCTGAATCTTACAGCTTTGTAATAAGCTTTAATACAGGATAGCGTTCTCCCTTTATGACCCCCAAATTTTCCTGATTATATTCACATGATTATTCTTCCGGCTTAAGAATCTTTTGGAGGGGGAGGGGCAGTTCCCAAAACTCTGCTCTGGCAGCATTTACTGTAACCACACGGACTACGTAGATGGACAGAGGAGTGACTGGCACTTTAGATGGAGAGATCTTGCTGCTTCGTCGGTCATTCCAGGTGCTTTATGTTTCTGTGGCTCTTGTGAACGGCTCCTTCTTACATTGCATTTCCCGACATTGTGTATCAGGAAGCTCCTGGCTTCTCACCAGCTTCTCCTGTTTTCTCTCTGCTCTTTCAGCTGCTTTCCATTGGTGTCCCTGGCAGGCAGTTGTCACCCGCTAATGCCCACGCAGCCCCCTTTCCTGGGTCTGTCCCTTCTCCCGCAGGTGCCGGGCCTCCTCGTCTTACCTGTGTGTTAATAGAAGTTTCTAGTTTCAACATTAACCCATAATGCCGCGCTTTGGCTTGCTCCGTGTAGACGTGTCTTTTTATTTTTTTTAATCCTGTTAAAGAATTAGCCGTCTATTTCTATTTTTCTAAATGTTTTTTATCAGGAATGGATGGTGGCTTTTGATAAATGTCTTTTAATCATCTATTGAGATGATCATATATTTTCTCTACAGCATATTAATATGCTAGATTATATTAATAGAGTTCCTAATTCTGAGAGTCTCCGAGCCCCCGGCCCCCACCGCCCCTTGGGTTCCGCAGGCAGTGGTGCCCCACCACCACCAGCGTCCCCCCGCAGCAGCCGCCACCCACACTGCTCCCACAGTGGCCCGGGGCGCTCAGCATGGAAGTGAGAGAAGCAGGCTGAGCCCGTGGAGGTGAGGCTGAGGCGGAGCGGGTGTTGAGCGAACAGAATCCTGTCCAGGTCGCCACCGTGAGGTGTACACTCGGGCACGCAAACTGAGGTCAAGAGGAATAGGAGTCTCCCGCCAAGGCCTTCATGACAGGATTTTTCTCTCCGTGGCTCGGGGACTCTCATACCCCAAGTTTTAATCTCGCCCCCCCCCCCAACTGAACTCTGAGAAGGTCACCTGTAATGTAGGTACAGGCAGAACAGGGAGGGAGAGCACTTCCCCAGAGCCACCACCTGGCCCCCTCTCCTTTCCCAGTGCCAGAAAGTGCTGTGGTTTTAAATACTTCCTACAAACAGCTCAGGAGGGGGAAAAATAGCCTGGGAGAGGGAAAATACAAATATCCACTTTTTTAGGTAAGATGCTGGTGAGCTCTGACATGCTGGCCCAGGGAGGGGGATGCCCCATGGCTGCTTGCGGACACAGATGGCATTTTGAGCAACAAAGGCTCAGTCCATCCGTCCGTCCGCAGCAGGGCAGACAGACTGGTCACAGAGGCGCCCACCAGGCCACCAGCCCTGTGGGGAGGGGCAGGGACAGTAAGACACCTGTGTCCTTGTTAATTGCACCACAGTCTTCATGCCACCACAAAATGTTCTTCCCCCCATTTTCCTAAAAATTGCGCGGCCTTTCGAGTCTTTCATTTTCCTACTATGAATAGTCATGGCTACGAGAATTATTTCACTTTCTTGTTCCTTCTCCCCATCCCCGCACACACTCACAAAACCAACCACAGTGATAACACAGCACTTGCCACTGGGCAGCTACAGGGAGAGGTGGGGAGTGCGGCAAACTGGAAAGCACATGCTTCTCGAACGGAAGCAGCCTCCAGTCACAAAAACGAATGCCCAGCGTTGCCGTAGCCCCTATTTGTCTAATAAAGGCGGGGAAATGTTGGCATTTAAACACCCCACAGGCCAACGTGTGACCCTCCAGCTTGCACACAGTGTATGCATAGAGCTACCAATACAGATCACACTTAGACTCATAATCTTGCATCCACAGGGGTGGTGTGGACAAGCACCAAGCTCAGGACTGATTCACATGCATGACTTAAATACCCCATGACAGGGTGCATCCCACCATCCTGCTCAGAGGGCTGTAGGCATTCGGAAAATCCACAGCTGGACTGACTGCTGCTCCCACAAAAGACTGAAAATCAGGATGACCTCTGACCTGCCTGAGAACATAGTCCCTAAGCTGCCTGCCTTCTCTCCTTTGCATTGAGCTATTCCCGGAGAGTGCTCTGTCCCTTCCGTCACCCATCCTGTGCCCCTCACCCACCTGTTCCAGACCACATCCTCCACAAGGCTCTGGAGCTACAGAAATGACCGTGGCCCGTCCTGCCCGGGCACCGAGGGGCGAGGGACGTGCTGTGGAGGCCCAGGGGGGTTGTGATGAATTCTCCCCAGGGGAGGAGGGAACATGTTCCCTTTAGCTGGGCCTTTAAGGACAGTAGGGTTTAGCTATTCACGGGAGACAGTGTCCCGGTGAGAACAGTGTGCAGAAAGGCACAAAGGTGTGATGGGGCCCTGGCCCATTTAGGACTCAGTGCTAGGCTGCGGGGGGAGGAGAGGTCCAAGAGCCATGATGGGGAAAAGTCTCAGCAGAAACCGTTCAAACCTCACCCCGGAAGAGGGGGGAGCCTGGGGCTGCATGATGGGCGGCGATATGGGAGTCAGCACTCTGCTCTCCGGGGGTCTCTGGGGGTCCTCCTCCTCCGTCAGGCCAGCTGGAAGGTGCATTGTGAGCTGAGGGTGCCTTGGGAGGGAGTGGGGGCTCCCCTGGCACCGAGCCCAGGGAGGCAGGCTGCTTAGGGCAGTGAGGGGACATTGCCGTCCCCTCCTGGGAGTCCCAGGCTTAGAGCAGGAAAGGGGGGAGGGCTGGGTGCTGAGGATGAAAGGGGTCTGGACGCCCAGACTGGAGAGAGGCAGGGGCTGGGTCAGTGGAAGGCTGTGCATTCGTGAGTTCAGCAGCTGCTTCGGGGCCCCTCTGGCTGCTGCTGTGCCGGGGGCGGTGCCCACACAGCCGGCTCCTGCTGGAGCAGGGCATTTGGACGGGTCCCTCTTCAGACCGGCACTTAGGAAAACCAGCAGGGGGCCTGGGTGGGGCTCAGGGCCCAGGAACCCAACGGAAAGGGCGGCTTGCAGGAGTCGCACCAATCCCTCTGTGCAGTTGCTGTGGGACCAGAGCGCCCCTGCCGGCCGTGGTGGTGGATAAAAGCGCCTCCCTGCAGCGCCCCAAGCCCTGGGGGCACCGTAAGGGCTGCTGAGCCTCTCAGAGCCCCTGTTTGCTCACCTTTGATGGAGAGACAGCAATGCCGGCTTCACGGGGCACAAGGATTCGGCCCCAGCGCGCTGACTCGGAGCACGCCGCCCCTGCCACGGCCCTCACCTGGTTAGTGACCACAGGGGCCACGGCCGTGAGCCCCCAGCTCCAGGGTGTTCTAGAACCGCACAGAATGGAGGCAGAAGCCCTGGTACCCCCACCCTCCCGTGCCCTCAGGCTGCACGCGGACAGCCCCCCTCCGGGTGAGGCAAGTCCACATGCTTGTCGGGACCCTAGCACTTCCCCCGCCTTCACCCGCTCTCTCAGAGATCTCGTAGAACCACACGTAGTCCAAGTACGGAGCAAGGACTCCCACGGGGGAAAAAATGAAACCACAGAGTGTCACAAGCCTTGGGCCCGGTCCTCCGTCTGTCCCTCAGGAGCTTGAAGGGCTGGATGTATTCAAACCGGCTGGACGGGCCTCCCCGCTGCACAGACGAGCTGCCCTGTGGGGGCGCGAGGCCCTTCTGTGCCCGCTCCTCACATGGGCACGGGCTCCTACCCCCCCCAGAGGCTGAGCTCCAGCAGCCAGGCGTCGGGAGACAGAAGGGACTCAAGCCCTGGAGTGAGGAGTAGAGGCGCCCATCGCTGACGCTCCGACAGGGGTGGAGCTGTGGGCGATGCGCAGAGTGGGGGCCGGGCTGTGACGACCCAGAGCAGGTGCCAGGACGGGCGCGGGAGGGCAGGGCCACTGACAACCTCCTGCGCCTTCCCGTCCGGACAGGGCCAGGCCCATCTGCCTGCCCCGGGGACACCCCGTGACTGCCGAGGCCCACCCCTCAGTGTCAGCTCACCCCTGACCCAGACTTCTTCTTGGCCTAAACCTTGGCCCCTTCACTTCCCCTCCACCTGCCCGGGCCTCTGAGGCCCAGCCTGACCCTCCAGGCCTGTTCCCCATGCGCCCTTCCATGATCCACCCCGGTGCCCCCTTACACAGGCTCGTTGGTTCACGTCTGTCTGTCTGCCCCCACCTCTGAGTTGCGCCTGCGTGAAAGGAGGGTGCAGATGCCAGCCTGACGCCGGGCACCCCACCAGCACTGCACCCATCCATGGGGGCCGCTGCAGGCCTCGTCCAGCTCTGCTCCAGCTCCCTCTGGACCTTTGGGAAGTCTCGTCCTTCCCCGGCCTCGGCTTCCATATCTGCACTACTCGGGCGCTAGAAATAATGCCATCTGTCCTTTCTCCTCTGGAGCCTCTGACTTGATCGTTACTGGACCCAGGGAGGAAGGGGAGATACTTGCCCTTTTTCCCCTCTGCAGATTTTCCTCAGCTTACATGGGGGTTTCCTCCCGATAAATCCATTGTAAGCTGAAAACATTGTGAGTTGAAAATGCATTTAATACACTTACAGAACGTCCTGGCTTCGCCCGGCCTGCCCCAACCTCCCAGAGCGCGTACAGTAGCCCACAGTCAGGCAGAAGCAAAGCCTGTTACCATAAAATGTTGACAATCTCCTGTAATTTGTTGAGTACAACACTGAAAGTGACAAACAGGATGGCTGTACAGGGACAGCATGGCCGTCAGGTTTCGGTTGTCATTGAGCCCCGTGGTCGCATGGCTGCCAGGTGTCAGTAGACAGTTTCGTATGGCACATCGCCGGCTGGGAAAATACCAAAATTCAAAATCTGAGGTCTGGTTTCCACTGAATGTGTATCACTTTTGCACCTTCTTAAAGTCAAAAAATCTAAGTCGAAACATCGTAAATCGGGGACTGTGTCTGTTTGGTCAAGATAAACAGGCAGTGATTCTCCAACAGCCTACCCGGTAAGGTCTCCTGGTGCCTCTGGAAAACGCTGATGATGCCGGGCCGGCCCATTTGATCCGGAGCCATCCCACCCCAGCCCGGGGCCTAGGCATCAGTGGCTTTGGTCAACAACCTTGCTTCTGATGCATCAGGAGGACGGGTTTTTTCATTCTCAGGGTGCTTTCACACAAACTGTCTGGTGGTTCTCACACCTTTGTGATCTGGTGAGGGCTTGACTGCCTCCTTTCTGCCGGAGCAAGGCTGGGGCTCAGCGACTGCCTCCACAGTGCAGCTGGAAGCCAAGGTCGGCAAGTCCCACTTACCAGGATGATGCCCTTGCGACGGCAAAAGGCTTTTGGAAGGTGGGGCGCTCCCACAGTAGCTAGAGAGGCCCAATGCCTCGACTGCAGGGTCTCCCAGACAGAGGCACGCGGTCCCTGGGCCCCCGGAAAGCCCCGAAGAGAGACCCTGACAGTGACATCTCTTTCGCGGAGAGACCGCCAGGCACGACTGCTGTGATGGCCTGTGTCCACCAGAGGGCGCCAGGATCCGGAGCTGCTCAGCTGGGTTCTCAGCTCTGCGAACCCAAATGCTTTTTAATTGAAAATTTTTTTAATTCAAAAAGGATTTGCTGTTTGTACGCGAGTGCAGGTTTTCCTTATGCAGGAGACTAATGTCTTGAGTAAACAGATCCGGGCCCAAATCCACCTTCAAAGGTACTTGCTGTTTGCCCAAGGGAGTGAAAGACCTTCCAGAAGCGGCCCTAGTCTCTTGGGCAAACACTTTGGGGCCAGCAATCCCGGGCAGAAGACCGTGTCTGTGGGAAGGGTTATCCGCAGCCTAAGGGGGATTATGTCTGGGGACATATGTTGAAATTTCATTTGGGGAGTTAGAGAAAACAAGACGTGGGGGGAGTAATGCTTTTCTCCAGCCAAGATAACCTAAAAAGGAAAAGCTCCCAGGGGCAGGAATGGGGGGGGGATGG
>NW_027530625.1:3616184-3625272 GCF_008692635.1 Crocuta crocuta
GCTGTGCACCCGGGGCTCCCTGCTGCTTTGCGAGATGCCTTCTACCCGCTGCCCCAGGCGGACATCTCCCAGGCACGGCCTCAGAGCAGCCAGAGCGAAGGCCCAGAGTGAGGTCCCACCTGCAGCATCCCAAGCCCCGACCTCCCGCACGCACCCACATCCATTCCCACATCCCACTGTCTGGGCCACAGAACTGCCTCCTGAACTAGTCCCCAGAACAGCAGCAGCAGGTCACCCGGCACTGTGTTGAAAGTGTAGGCTCTTGGGCTCCACGCTGGAGTCAGGGCCTCCAGGGGCGCTCTGTGTTTAAAGTTTCATCCACCTGCTACGGCTCTTGCTCTGGGTGCCCTCTCCCCTGAGGGCTAGCCACACCCACCAGTCCACACTCGCACCTCTGGAACCTTCATCCACCCAGAACAGCTCTTACTGAGGCCACTAGTTGTTTCAGTGACCCCATCCCCAGCTGTGCCCCTTGGCGCGCATGCCTTCCTTCTGCTCTCCTCGCTGACCACACCTCTCGGTCCTCTACCCCCAAGTTCAGGGCCTGTCCTCATCCTCTGACCCTGTGTGCTTTTTGAAACATCTCCACATGTGTCACTCCAGCTGCCCTTGCCCCCCGAGTACTCCCAGTTCCCAGCCTTTTCTCCCTAATTCTGTCTTCCCAGCTGTGCTCCTTCCCTTGGGTGCCGCTGGGCACCCCCCTACCCCTCGGCCACTGGCAGGAATCACTCCTGTTCTCCCACAACCTGTCCTTCCTCTTGTGTTGCCCTTGGGCTAATGGTGCTGGTCTGCGCATGCTCTGGCCCCAGTGCCCAGCACAGGGAGGAAGTGGTGGGTGCTGATGCAGTCAAGGAGGGAACCTTCCCTGTCATGATGCACCCAGGCAGCCACCAGGTGGCGGTATTGTACCAGACTTTGCTCCAAAGGCGGCCTTGTCCGGGGCTGCTCCACTGGGCCAGCCTCCTGGGGCGGAAGCCCAGCCAGGGCCTGTGCCCTGGTCACCAGGGAGCCCAAACGTGAGCAGGTTTGGAGCTGCTTTAAGAGATTTTCCAAAGTTGCCAACAGATGTGCTGCGAGTGCTCATCTCGTCTCCCCAGCTGGCCCTGGGAGCTCATTAGTTTCAGGTGTACAACATAATAGATCCGTATTTATATAGATTGTAAAATAATCACCATGAGTCAACATCTGTCACCATGGTGCCAAACTTTTGGGATAGGAACCTTTAAGATCTATTCTTAGCAACTTTCAAATAAGCACCACAGTATTACCCATAGTCGCCATGCTGTAGGTGACATCCCCAGGACTTGTTTTACAACTGGAATTTGTACCTTTTGACACCCATTGTCCATCCACACCCCCTCCCCCTGGGGAGCACCGATCTGTTCTCTATACTTGTAAGTATGGGGTGGTTTTTGTTTTAGATTCCACAGGGAGGTCACGTGGTATGTCTTCCTGACTTATTTCACATCACACGATGCCCACAAGGTCCAGCCATGCTGTTGTGAATGGCAAGATTTCGTTTTTTATGGCTCAGTAGTGTCCTATGGCATATATGCGCCACATCTTCCATCTGTCAGAGGACGCGGAGGCTGTCTCTGTGGCTTGGCTGCTCTCAGTGAGGCTGCGATGAACGTGGAGGTGCGGAGAGCTTGCTGAGCTGGAGTTGGGGGGAGCTGCTGAGTCGATGGGGGAGGGGGTTCTAGGTTCAGTTATCTGAGGATCCTCGAGGTGGCTGCACCAGTTTATGATCCCAGCAGGGCACAAGGGTCCCCTTTTCTCCACAACCTCGCCAGCAATTTTTCTTTTTAAAATTTATTTTTGAGAGAATGGCGGGGAGAGAGTCCCAAGCAGGCCCTGAGCCACCAGCACAGGGCCCAACGCAGGGCTCGAACCAACAAACCGTGAGATATGATGTGGGCCGAAATCAAGTCAGGCTCAACTAAGCACCCCAGCACTTACTTCTTAATGTGACCCCACTTTAGAGGTAGGTTCACTAAGGTTCAGAGAGTGGCAGAGATCTGCCTGAGGTCACCCTCCAAAGTCCTTCCCTGTGACCCCTCTGGCGACAGGTGTTTGTGGTAGGAACCACAGTCACGGCTGCGGCGCTGAGGCTATTCCACACAGGGACAGGATGGGGCCGGAGCAGATCGCGGTCCGTCGGTCCTGGCTCAGCCCTTGGGGCCCTCAGGCAGGGGTGGCCTGCTGGGATGCCTCTGCCCACCCACCATTTCTACTTGAGGGGAAACCCTCAAAGGTCTTCTGTGCCCCCTCATTCTTGACGGACCCCTAAAGCCCTCCACGCTTAGCTGTTCTCCGTGCTGTGGGCAGCCCACTTGGGGGCGGGGGGCCAGGCCTCCTATCTGCCTCCCTGCAGTGTCCCTGAGGAAACAGCCTCAGCTGGTGGCCAAGTTCGACCAGGGTAGCTCCACTTTGCTCTGTTTTACATAGAGAAGCCCCTTTTTAAGGCAATTCCACTGCCAAAAAGTCTTTAGATAGGATTTAAAATGTTTCACAGGGGCGCCTGGGTGGCTCAGTCAGTTAAGCCCCAACTTCGGCTCAGCTATGCTCTCACGGTTTTCGAGTTCAAGCCCCACATCGGGCTCTCTGCTGTCAGCGTGGAACCTACTCCAGATCCTCTGTCCCCCTCCCTCTCTCTCTGCCCCTCCTCTGCTTGCTCTCTCAAAAATAAACATTTAAAAAATAAATGTTTAACAACCACTGACTGGATCTAAGCTCCTCACTCCTAAACCCCTAGGACCACACAGCAGCTTTGGCACATAATTGGCCAGGCCGCTGGCCACACGCCACACCCCACCCCTGTAGCTCTGGCCGGCAGGCTCGTGTCTGCAGGAGGGCACTCCTCGCCTGTGTCCACTCTTCTGCCAGGCACGCCAACCCCACATTTGGATGCCCACCGGGCCTTCAGAGGGAACCTCCCAAGCAGAGGTACTTGCCTCTCTGAGTCTCTGTTAGACTCAGAGCCCACCCATCTACACATGCTTCCGGGATCGAGGGGCAGGTAAGCTTCAGTCTTAAGCGTGAGGTAGCACAGGTGTGCCCCTCTGGGTGCCACTCCGGCCCAGACTGGGTGGCTGGTGTGGGCGCTGCCCTCTGGGAGCCGCAGGCTTTGATCAGTTAATCGGGACAGTCACACACCCTTCAGGGAGCTCAGGAAGGTCCTCGAACGAGTGGGGTGTTGCCCCTTCCCTGCCTCTCCCGCTGTGTCAGCAGCCATGCTCAGAAAGCACGGAGTCAAGGGCACCCTGTGACTGTCACCGGCCCCTGGTCAGCTGTGGGATGGAGTTTACCTGGCGGGACCCTCTCCTGGCAGGCAGCCCGGCCCAGGGTCAGCACCTGGCTTTGGGCGCCACAGTCCCTGGCACAGGAATCCATCCTCGCTACCAGGCGGCCACCTGTGGCAACAGAAGAGGAGGGAGGGTCTGTGCGCACACTCAGCAAGGGGGCGCCGGGCCTCCATGGGGGGCCTCCTGCATGTCTTCGCCTCGCTCCCCCGCGCTGACCAGCCTCTCTGCCTGCTCCCTCCCGCAGTACGAGTACAGCTTCCGCACGGAGCAGAGCGCTGCTGCCCGACTCCCGCCCAGCCCCACGAGGTGTCAGCAGGTCCCCCAGTCCTGAGGCCCGGCCACCACCCGACCCCGCGGACAGAAGACGCAGCCGCCAGACTCCTGAGCCCTCCTGCCACACCCCGTCCAGCCCCTCCTGCCCCCACCGCCCCCTGGGGGCTCATCTGGGAGACTCCGGGCAGCTGAGTGGTTACTCCTCAGCCATCGGCTTGCCTGACGGGACACCCCCGCCTCCCCGGGGACACTGTTCATAATCGCAACTAATCTGTGTTTGCTATAGTGACCAGCGGTTCCTAGCGTGTCTCCATACGACCCCACCCATGCAGGAGTCCCCCGAGGGCCCCGCACAGGTGCCGGAGCTGCCCAGTGACCCGCTGGCTCCCTCCTCCTCTGACTGTTGCCTGCCACTCAGCTGGCACGTTCCTCCCGGGAGCCCAAGGCTGGTGGCAGCTCCGCTCGGCCCCCTCCAGGACTCCGCCAGTGCCCTAGACCCGGGGCTGCTGGGGAACCGGCCCCTCACACCGACGACAGCATGTGCCCAGAGGACACAAGGGAGGAGGACGCCTGTGGTCCCCAAGTGGCCCCAGGCCCCACCGGTGCCACCGCTCAGACTCAGCCAGTTCACACACTGGACACACGGAGGTCGGGGAGCAGCTGCTCGGCTGTCCCCAAAGAGGACTTGCCTTCTGGGCGAGAGGCCGAGGGACCTGGTGCTTGCTCGGAGGTGAGTTTTGCCACCCAGGACACTGTGCTCACCCACCACCCACCCTGTTCCTCCCAAAGGGCTCATCTCCGTAGTGCCCACATGCCAGCTGCCTCGGCCCCGTGCCCTGACCCAGAGACGCCCCCCCGGGCTGCGGGGAAGAGACCATGTGAGCCGGCGTCCAGCCGCAGAGGGACGTGGGCACGCGGTCACCCAGCTTCTCAGAGCCAGGCTGCATCTTGATGGGCTCCACCAGCAGCAAGAGTGTTTTTTAAAAGTCGGTCTGAGCCAGGTCACCAAACTGGGGCCAGCACGGACATTCCTGCCACGGCTGGCCAGTGGCCGCACTGGCATCTCTCACAGCTGCCAAGTTCAGCTCCACGCAGGTTTGCCAGAACAGGGCCATCCCCGGGCGGCTCAGGCCCTCCCCTCAACAGCCTGCCCGCTCCAGTTGCTAGGGTGGGTCTTAATTCCATAGGATGTCGGGATCTCTCATCTCAGAGGTCACCGGAGGGCAGAGGGGGGGAGGGGGGGGGAGGCATGGAGAGCGGGGAGGTTCCCCCACCCTGAAGGCAGCACAAGGAGAGCCACAGCCCGGGATGGTCCCCGCCTCCATGTGGCTCCTGGGATGGCACGTGGTGGCGGGGGGGAAGGACTGGCCAACAGTGTGGAGGGTGGTCACGGCTAAGAGGGGGCGGGGCAAAAATACCTCCTGTGCCTGCTGCCAGCTCCCCGCTCAGTCACCTCTGGATCTTCATGGCGATACCTCCTGATTCCTGTGCATTAGGGAAGCAGTCGCCTCTCCCTCCCTTCGCCCAGACCCAGGACACCCCTGGTGGTGCTGGCCTTCCTGTGCCTCCCACCCGGCAAAGAGGTAGGAAGATGCCGGCAGCCGGTGGAAACCCTGGGCCCAGGAGGCCAAGGGCTACGGTGCTCAGCCAGGAAGGAGAGAGCGCTGGTCCGGTCTCAGATGTCCCCACGGAGATAACCTAGTTGTGTTTCGGGGGAACTGGAGGAGCCCTGCGGCCCAGAGAACCTGTGCCTCCTGCTGCTTTTTGGATGAGTGGCTGGTCCAAAGCCGAGTGACCTGTGACCCCAAGCCCAGCAGAGGGGCGACCCTAATTCCTTGTGTCCCGTTCACCTGGTTTGTGCACTCTGCTCACGGCCTGACTGGAAGATTCCCGTCTGACAGGTAGCGCCCGGCAGCCCTTCTCCCTTGACTGACAGCCAGGGCTTTCGGCAGCTCTCGGGGGGCCCAAAGACGACCTCCTGGGAGGCGGAGCCGGGCAGGGAGGGTGGCTGTCCTCCCGAGCCCAGGGCCATCCTGCACTTACACGACGGGTAGAGAACGGGGACTACGGGGCCACCAGGAAGAGGGCAGGCAGGCTGGGGTGACCGCCTCCACCACAGGGCAGACGTAAGCTACGTGTAACAGTTACTGAACGTCACCCTAAACCATTAGGACACTTAGGCAATGACCGTGTTAGGGAAAGGTTGGTGTCTGTGGTAGATTTTAGGCTGCTCCCAGCCCTTTTTGCCTCGTGAGAGGTGGGGGGGCGGGCGAGCAAGTATGGGGTGATAGTAGACTGAGGGTGCGTGCAGACCTCTGGGTAGCCCGGACCCTGGCACACCCCTGGGGCAGAGCGACCTTTTCTTTCTGGAAGGCCGTGTTGCCTCACAAACCCTGTGGCCACGCAGGGAGGGAAGAAGGGTTCTCAGACGTGTGAAGGGCAGTGGCCAGGCCCTTGGTCACCCAGCACCCCCTGCTCCCCCCAGAGACTAACCAGAGCACAGGCTTCCCCCCATCTTCTCTCTTCCCTCTGAAAATTCATTCTCTCTCCTAAACCCTCGACGGCACAATGGTAATAAGGGGAGGTGGGGAGCTCCATGTTCATTTGGAAACTTTTATCAAGGCTTTTCCCGCCCCAAGTCCAGGAACCAATATGGGCCACACCCCCTCCCACCTGGAGAGCTGCAACCAGGTTGACGCCCCGCCTGCCCCAGCTTCCTTGCCGGAAGTTCTGACCCTGCACCAGAAGCCCCTGACATTTACCTGCCCCCCCCCCCCCCCCCGCGTCGTTCTGAAAGGCAGTGCGGGAGGAACGAGGACTGACACGTACTAAGCACCTGCTCCTGGCCCAGCACTAGCACATTTCTCCTCTTTAAGCACATTTTTCTCCTGTTTTTCCCCCTCGAAAAACAAGTACCCAGAAGTGGCTGTTAGCTGCTCCTGGGTAGACATGAATCGGTGGCGACCAGTCATCGTCCAGTAAAGGACTTCCAGCGCCACCAGCCATGCTGCTCCGAGCGTGACAGTGTCACCACCCCACTGCGCCACGGTGCTCGGCGAGGGGCGCAACCCCACCTGCCCGCTCGCCCCACCCAGACGAGGGCTCCCCTGGGGCCCCGAGGGCCAAGCAGGGCCTGGACACAGCCGCGTGCCCGCAAGGGGGGCACAGCCGGGCACTGCCTCGGTTCCCGATCAGCCGGGGCCTGGAGCCGGGTGCCCGCCCCGCCCCCCACCGGGTCGGCCCCTCTTTCTCTGCCTGTGCCTGTGCCCAGTGCCTCCACCGCGGCTGTCACCACCATGAGACAGGGCTTCTGTCCTCCCAGCAAGAGGCTGCGAGCTGCCCTGTGACACGGGCCTCGGCCAGGCCACTGCGCTCTCGCCACGGGGACCACGTCCTTCCTGTATTTATTTGAGGTGACTCTCGTATTTGGCGAAGGGAAGTTACACTGTGTGATTGTCTGTCTTAATATAATTTGTTAAATAAACGTTTGTTTTAACCTTTTCCTGGCTTGCTGCTGTGGCGCGCTGCCGGAGCGAAGTCAGCGCCCATGGGGGAGGCTCAGGGCTCCGCATCCTCCCCTGGCTCCTCCTAGATGCCGCCTAGGGGACTGAAAGCCACCCCAGCCTCCCCAGCCTCTACAAAGGAGTGGTGGGCTTCTCTGCCCCTTTAGTTTAGAGGCCTGGTTACAAACCCGAGGAATCCAGGAGGGCCTAGAAAGCCCTGCCCTCGAAGGCAAAAACCCCAATTGCACAAAAGCATGTAAAACCCACGCACCTCAACAGGCCACCAGCAAGGATGCCCTTTCCTGTGCAGCTTGCCCGGGGCCCCGACTGCACAGGGTTCGAGTGGCCAGGCTGCTTGAGGACACGTAGTCCCCACGGTTTCGGTCTGACGGCCCACCTGCTTGCAAGACGCGCTCCGAATGCCGGGGAAGGGACCTGAGGCCCGCAGGACACAGCCCAGGGTTCGCGTGAAGGCCATCAGTTCAGATCTCACTATCGAAGCTCTGTCTCCTTTGAAAGTGACCTCTGCATTTTTGAGCTTGACGTGACGATCTCAGCTGTCCCTGCCTCCATCCCTGTTCATGCCAGACTCAGAATGGGGCCACCTTTAACTCAGCTCTCATTAGGACCATGAGAGCCCCCCCAAGGGTCCGTGCCTCCAGCCTACAACCCCCACCTCTGGCAACTCTCAAGAGTGAGGAAAAGCAGCCCAGAGAATTCCATGAGAAACCCACAAGGAGCACTCAACATGGAGTTTGAAGAGCTGGATTCAGATTCTGGCGTGGCCGCATCCTGACCACGCGGACATCCCTGGTTACCCAGCACCTACAGAATGAGACCGTGCGTCCCTTGCGGCTCACCCTGGGAAGATGGGACAGAGATGTCCGCAGGGCACTGAGCACAAGCAGAAACCGCAGGACATGCCAGATCTCTCTTTGGGGCCAGGGCTCTGTGTTGCCACCCACGGCCTCGTACTGAGTCACCAAAGCAGTTCATGTGGTGGCCTCTGACATCCAGGACATAATCCGTTTGCAGGATGCCTCCTGCACTGCTCAGATTGACACACAAAGGGATTCCCCAGAGCCAGGGGGTGGCAGCTCACAGGCCTCAGGGCAGCAAGAAACTAACACCTACACCCAACAGCCTAGGCCGGGGCAGGGTTAGTGGCCAGACCCGGAAACTTGAAGCCGAAAGCAGGATACAGCCAGGCGGCACCTGTTTCTGCCTCATCCGAGCATCTACTTCTAGCTCTCTCCCACTCAGGCCCTCCTCATGTGCCCTGTACACCAGCACGCATACCAGGACAAACTCTGATTGGCCAGCCCCAGTCAGGTGACTCTTTCTGCCCCTGGCAGCTCTGGCCTGGGGGGGGGGGCCGAGGGGGTGTGTGATCACAAAGTGTCAGGAGCAGATCTAACTTATTTAGACCCTTGACAGGTCTGCTACAGGGAGCCCGAGCCTGTGGGGGAGGAGTGGCACCTCTTCCAGGGGAGACGGAAAAGCACTCCAGCAGCAGCTCTGGGCCACGGGGAGAAGACGCTGAGGCGGGTGGAGCAGCGTTCATCCATCTGTCTGTCCATCTGTTTTCTCAAACCATGGTGTAAGAGCACCTTCCACATGTAGACCCTGAGCCTGCCACCAGGGAGTCAGCAGTGACCCAACACCACAGAGGTCACCACCTGGGGTCCGTCCCCACCGCCCCCTGCTGTGTCTCTCCCACCTCTCCCCCTGCTTCTGCTGGTTTTGTTTGTTTCCTAGCCACCCTGGCTCATCCCTAAAGCTCTGGGCTCCCCAAGCCCCGAGCCCCACCCTGACTTTTCCCTCCCTTTCTGCATCCTCCAGGCCGCCGGGCAGCCCGGGTCTTTAACTGTGCTTAGCTCTGGTGTCTGCCCGACCTGGAAGGCCCCACTGGGTGGTGCACCTTGACCTCGGCACATCCCAAGCAGAGCCTACCGTCTCCCCCACAAGCCCAAAACTACTCCCCTTCTCCTGCCTCCTAGTCCTTGA
>NW_027530625.1:3625345-3642225 GCF_008692635.1 Crocuta crocuta
CCACCCCACCCCCACCCCCGCCCCGGAGCTGCCTGTGTTCAGCTCTCCCCTCTACACATGCAAACTCGCCCACTATTTTCTCTTCTTGCTACTCCTTTTTAAATTTGGCCCCTTGACACTTTTCACCTGGATTACAGCGTGAGCCCCTTAGCCGGTCCCCTGCCCCCGGCATCTTCCCCTCCCAGCCATCTTCCTCACAGCCATTTAAAGCGATGCCTCCGCTTACAATGCTTCACCCCTCCCGCAGGAATGAAATCGGAGTCCCTCTGGTTCCCCAACACCATCCTTCCGGGTCTGACCCTGCCTCTCGTCCCAGCCTCTCCTGCAAACCTCCCTAGTGGATTTTTCCTGGTTCTTCACACCCTAAACTCTGTACTTCCTTTGCCTTTGCATATGCTGTTCCCCCTACGTAGGATGCTTTTCCCTCATTTTTCTGCCTGGTCAAGTCTTGTTCATCATCTAAGACTCTGCTTAGACACCACCTCTGTGATGTCCTGCTTGACCCCCTGGAGGCAAAGCTTCCCCCCCTTGAAGCCACTCCCTACCTTGCACTCGGGAACCACTGACCCCTGGGCAACACGGCAGCCTCCCCCCAATCCCTCCATTAGACGATCTGTTCCTGAAGGAAGGGGAACAGGTCTCATTTGTTGACACCTTCCTCCAAACTAGCACGGGCCTTGAATAAAGACAGGCAAGAGCAAATGCTCACTGACTAACTTCCTCAGAGCGGGGAGGGTGGCAGGCGGGCTGGACGCCACTGCTGAGCCGCCCAGGGAGAACGGGCCCCAGGGGCCCTTGCCGCGAGGCTCGTGACCAGCCCAAGGCCTGTGACGGCCAGCCGCGGCCCTCCCTGACAAGTCCCGATCCTGGCCCCCAAAGTGACCAGAGACAAGAGACCTGGGCCCTCAGCCGGCCTGTCTCTGAAGCCACAGCGCACCCAGCAAGACCCACGATGGGGGCGTGGCAGGTGCGCGGCCATGCACTGCTAGTTCTCCCCTCAAGCCCAACACAAGGGGCGGCCGGAAAAAGCAAGATCAGTGGATCACGGGAGCCAACGATAAACCTCAGAGGGCAGGACGGCCCACGGCACAGGAGATGGGTGGGGGGGCAATTTGCTGGCTGTGCTGTTCCTCTACACACACACACACACACACACACACGCACGCACACGTTGCCCTGGGTGGCTCGTGTCATCCTTTCGCTACCAAAACAGCGGCTTGGCTGACGCCTTAAGCTCCTTCCTCCTCCTCCCCACACCTTGCGCCAGGTAAATGCAACCAGAGACACAGGTCTTGGGAAAAGTGGTGCTGGGCAAGGGTCTTGGCCCTTTCCCCTTGGGTCTGGGTCTCCTGAAGGGGAAGGGCACACAGAAGGACGTGGGCACAGCTGAACAGTCAAAGCACATCAGTCCCCACTCCCTCCTTCTCTGGAAGGGGCACAGGATTCACAACCTTAACTGCACAATGGAACCTTCTAGAGAGTTTTTAAGACTTCCTGTGCCCAGACCACACTCAGATTGGTGAAATCAGAATCCCTGGAAGAGGGATCCATGAGTCCATCATTTTTCATTCTCCCCAGGTGATGCCAATGTGCAGTCGAGATTAAAAATCACCAAGTGGGGCTCCTGGGTGGCTCAGTTGGTTAAGTGGCTGACTTTGGCTCAGGTCATGAACTCAGTTCAAGCCCTGCATCGGGCTCTATGCTGACAGCTCAGAAGCCTGGAGCCTGATTCAGATTCTCTTTCTTTCTCTGCCTCTCCCCCACTCACACTCTGTCTCTTTCTCTGTCTCAAAAATAAACATTTTTAAAAATGCTTTTAAGAATCACGAAGCTAAATTCTGGGCTTTCCCAGATACATGTTGCTTCCCTCAGATACATGTTAACAGCAGTGGAGCTTAGAGTCCAAAGGAATAAATTCACAGGAGAAAAACAGACCCCAGAAGAGCTGGTCCACCAAAAGGAACACAAGATGCTGACCGACCAACAGAAGAACGGACAGACCAGAGAGAGCATGAGTTTAGTATAAACAAAAATTAGCCCCTAAGAGAGGAGGGCACTGGAAATTTTAGGGGCTTATCCAAAACAACTTGCTCCAGGGGCAACTGGGTGGCTCAGTCAGTTAAGTGTCCGACTTTGGCTCAGGTCATGATCTCACAGTTCGCAGGTTCCAGCCCTGCATCGGGCTCTGTGCTGACAGCCAGCTCAGAGCCTGGAGCCTGCTTCGGATTCTGTATCTCCCTCTCTCTCTCTGACCCTCCCCTGGCTCGCTCGCTCTCTCTCTTTCTCAGAAATAAATAAAAAATATTAAAATAAATAAGTGAATAATTTCATACATACATACATACATACAACTTGCTCCAGCCCATCAGTCCTGAAATGCTGACAGGCCAAAGAGGAAAGTAAACCAATAAATTAGCAATTGCACTTGAAGATTTTACTGCACCTCTCCCAACAACCAAATTGATAAAACACAAGCAAATATGAGGCCAGCATAACCCCATAAGACAAAGACACCATAAGAAAATTACAGGGCAGGGGCGCCTGGGTGGCTTAGTCGGTTAAGCGTCCGACTTTCGCTTGGGTCATGGTCTCGCTGTTCGTGGGTTCGAGCCCCGCGTCGGGCTCTGTGCTGACTGCCAGCTCAGGGCCTGGAGCCTATTTCAGAGTCTGTGTCTCCCTCTCTCTCTGACCCTCTCCTGCTCACGCTGTCTCTCTCTCTCTCCTAGAAATAAATAAAAATATTTAAAAAAAAAATTACAGGGCAATATCCCTAGTCAACATATATGCAAAAATCCTTAAAACGTTTGCAAACCGATTTTAATAATGCGCTAAAAGGATCATATACTGTGACTGATTGGAATTTATTCCAGGAATGCAAAGATGGTTTGACATCTGCAAGTCAACCAATGCTACACCACATCAATGAAATCAGGCTAAAATATATGCAGAAAAAGCATTTGACAAAATTCAACATCCAGTTATGATAAAAAGCTTTTAACAAAGTGGGTATAAAGGGAATGTACCTATACGTTCCTTTTCCTATACCCATATATTCTCTATAACATAATAAGGCTTTACAGGACAAGCCCACAGCTAACATATTCCACGGTGAAAAGCGTTCAGCTTAGAGGAAAAGCTTTCAGGATCAGGAACTGGACAAGGATACCCACTCTCTCACCACTTTTATTCAATATGATATCAGAAGTCCTAGCCAAAGCAATTAGGTAATACAAATAAAAATACATCCAAATTCGGAAAAAAGTTGTCATTATTTGCAGACAATATGGTACGGTATAGAGAAAATCCTAAAGACTCCACCAAAAAATTGTTAGAATAAATGAATTCAGTAAGGTAGAATACAAAAATCAATATACAAAAATCAGTTGCATTTCCATACACTAATAATGAGCTATCACAGTGAGAAACTAAGAAAGCAAACCAGTTTGTAACTGCATCAAAAAGAATAAAATACCTAGGAATAAATTTAACCAAAGACCAGTACACTGAAAATTATAAGACACTGATGAAAGAAACTGAAGAAGACACAAATTAATGGAAAGAGATTCCATGTTCGTGGAGTGGAAAAATTAATAACTCTTAAGTGTCTGTATTTCCCAAAGCAATCTCCAGATTTAATGCAACCCCTATCAAAATTCCAATGGCATTTTTCATAGAACTAAAACAAAGGATCCTAAAATGTGTATAGAACCACCAAAGACCAAAATAGCCAAAGCAATCTTGGGGGAAAAGAACAAAGTTGAAGGCATCACACTCACTGATTTCAAACTGTATTCAAAATCTATAGTCATCAAAACAGTATGGTACTGGCATAAACCAGATACATAGATCAGTAAGACAGAAGAGAGAACCCAAAAATAAACCCATGCCTATAATGGTCAATTAACTTAGGTCAAAGGACCAATAATACACAATGGGGAACGTACATTCTTTACAATAAATGGTTGTGGGAAAACTGCTCAGCCACATGCAAAAGAATGAGACTGGACAACTTTCATATACCATGCGGAATTAAAGACAAGTGTAAGACCTGAAACCATGAAACTCCCAGAAGAGAGCAAAGGCAGTAAGCATCTGGACATCAATCTTAGCAAGTTTTTTGATCTGACTCCAAAAGCAAAGGCAGCAAAAGCAAAAACAAACAAGTGGGACTACATAAACGAAGAAGCACCTACACAGCAGAAATCATCAACAAAACGGAGAGGCCACCTACCAAATGAGAGAAGATGTTTGCAAGTCATGTGTTTCATAACGTGTTAATATCCCGAATATATAAAGAGCTCACACCTCATACAACTCGATAGCAAAAAATAAATGAAACAATCTGATTACGAAACAGAAGATCTAAATAGACATTTTTCTAAAGAAGATGGTTCAAAGACACATGAAAAGATGCTCAACATCACCCTCAATAGGAAAATGCAAGTCAAAACCACAATGAGATATCACCTCACACCTGTTAGAATGGCTAGCATCAAGGGGCACCTGGGTGGCTCAGTTGGTTAAGTGTCCGACTTCAGCTCAGGTCATGATCTCACAGTTTGTGAGTTCAAGCCCCAGCTGTCAGCTGTGCTGACAGCTCAGAGCCTGGACTCTGCTTTGGATTCTGTGTCCCTCTCTCTCTGCCCCTCCCCCACTTGTGCTCGGTTTCTGTCTCTCAAAAATAAATAAGACATTAAAAAAAAAAAAAAGAATGGCTATTAACAAAAAGATAAAAAATAACAAGTGTTAGAGAGGATGTAGAACATAAGTTGGTGCAACCACTACGGAAAACAGTATGAAGATTCCTCAAAAAATTAAAAATAGAACTACCCTATGACACATCAATTCTGCTTCTGGATATTTATCTGAAGAAAATGAAAACACTAACGTGGAAAGCTATCTGCACTCCTATGTTTACTGCAGCATTATTTACAATAGGAAGACATGGCAACAACCTCAGTTTCCATCAGTGGATGAGTGGATAAAGAAGATGTGGTGTATATATACAACTTAATAGTATTCCACCATAAAAAAGAATAAAATCTTGCCATTTGTGCAATATGGAGGCAACGTGAGAGCACTGTGCCATGTGAAATAACTCAAAGGCAAATCCTCTACGATCTCATTTATAGGTACATTTAAAAAAAAAAAACCCTCACAGATACAGGGAACACACTAGCACTTGCTGGAGGTAGGGGTGGGGGTAGGAGAAAATGGGTCAAAAAGTACACACTTGCAGTTAGATAGTTAATCATGAGGATGTAGTGTACGGACAGCATGGTGACTGTAGTTAATTACACTGTAATGCATACTTGAAAGTAACTAAGAGAACAGATCTTAAAGATCCCCCTCACAAGAAAAAAAAAACTAAGTATGGGTGATGGATATTAACTAGATCTACTGTGGTGACTGTTTCACAAGATATACAGTTATTGAATGATCATATTGTAAACCTGAAACTAATAGGTTGTATGTCAGTTATACCTCAATTAAAAAATACACATGAGCAGGGGGCCTGGGTGGCTCAGTTGGTTAAGCCTCCAACTCTTAGATTCAGCCCAGGTCATGATCTCATGGTTTGTGAGCTCAAGCCCTGCACTGGGCTCTGGGCCGCCAGTGCAGAGCCTGTTGGGGATTCTCTTTCCCTCTCCCCCTCTAAGCCTCCCCCTCATGCCATCTCTCAAAAAAAAAAAATTTTTTAACACACATAAGCAGACAGATAAAAAATCTGAATGGCCTAATTAAGAAGCACAGCACTGTCAACCCAACATAGAGTTCATATCCTCTAAAAATTTACTATGTACTAAACCACTGAAGAAGTCTCAAATTCTAAAGCACAAACATCATACCTAAGATGATCTCTGATTTGGCGATAGGATTAGAAATGTGTAACAAAATGGTAGCTCCTTGAGCAGCGCAGCGTGGACGCTGCGGGCCTAAAGCTGCTATGTTCCCTGCACGCACGCAAGGCCTGGAAGCCTCAGATCCCAGGTTTTATCGATGCTTGACCCCTGCAGATCTGAGGCTGCAACACTTCCCCCACCCCCCACTCACCCCCAGCAGCAGGGAAGCAGCGACCTACAGGACTGTTTCTGGCAGTATAAACAAAGCCCTCGGACTGGGACCTGGAAACGAGGCAGGGTGTGGGGCATAGAACTCAGCCCACCTTGGCTACATCCTCAGCATAGATGATTAATCCTAGGTAATCCTTTCGACTCAGATATAATCTCCCTTTTCTCATTCGTAACCCTCCACTCTGCTGATCGGGGAACTCTGGTCACTGGCTGGCTTAAACAGTCACGTTTAATCCATTCTCTAGATGTACAGGCTATACCTCCACCGCTACCTTTTTCTCTCTCTGGAGTAATCAGACTATATAGTTTCTCTGAGTGCTTCTTAGTCTGTCTGCCTGGTCATTTCATTTCCAATTCCGCTTCCTCCCCGCCCTGTTATTCTTCTCTTTGTATATGCTCTTCCATCAACACTGCATACACCTGGCTCTTTATTTGTAGCTGGGAATTCTGGTTTTATGCCTTTAGACTGTCCTTTGGTCTTTTGGGTTTTTTCTCTTTTCTTTTTTCAATTTTTTTATTAATTTGAATTTTTATTATTTATATTCCCTCCTTCCTTTTTTTTCTTTTTTGTACTGTTTTGTATTTTGTCCCCTCCTCTTTATTCTTTTTTTTTTTCCCTTTCAGTTTGCGTGGTTTTTGGTGTTGTCTGTGCGTTTGTGTACCTTTGTTCCCTGTGTGGTTGTCTGCTTTCTTTTTCCAGGGCTGCCTCAAGAAACAAGCCAAAGTATACATGGTGGAGAGTCCCAAATACCACTATGAGTAGGGAAACAAAATAACCAAACTCTCAACAAGAGAAACCAAGAGACACCATTCAAAGAACACTTCCTGAACGGACAGGCCCTGAACAGTCAAAGAGCCCTCTTTAATAAAGCAGAGCTCGCAGGGGCAGAGTGTACAACAAGCTTTTAAAATTAATAAGATAGAAAGCTAACCAAAATGACGAAACGGAAGAACTCTCCTCCAAAGAAATTCCAAGAAGAAATGACAGCTAAAGAACTGCTCAAAACACATATAAGCAACATAACTGAACGAGAATTTAAGACAATAGTCATAAAATTAACCACTGGGCTTGAAAAAAGCATGGAAGAATAAACTCAAAATGGATAAAGGACCTGAACGTGAGACAGGAAACTATCAAAACCCTAGAGNCATAAATGAGATACATAATAAAATGGAGGCATCCAATGCATGAATTGAAAAGGCAGAAAGGAGAATAAGTGATTTAGGAGACACCATTATAGAAAAGGAGGAAACTGAGAAAAAGAAAGAAAAACTGATCCAGGAACATGAAAGGAGAGTTCAAGAGATGAGGGATACAATCAAATGGAACAATATCCGTATCATAGGAATCCCAGAAGAGGAAGAGAGAGGGAAAGGTGCGGAAGAAGTCCTTGAACAAATTATAGCAGAGAACTTCCCAAACCTGGGGAGGGAAGCAGATGTTGAAATTCAAGAGGTACAGAGAACTCCCCTCAGATGTAACTTAAATTGATCTTCTGCACAACATATCATGGTGAAACTGGCAAAATATAAGCACAAAAAGAATTCTGAAAGCAGCTAGGGAGAATAGGGCCCTAACCTACAAAGGGAAACCTATCAGAGTGGTGACAGATCTATCTACTGAAACTTGGCAGGCCAGAAAGGAATGGCAGGAAATCTTCAATGTGATGAGCAGAAAAAATATACAGCCAAGAATCCTCTATCCAGCAAGCCTGTCATTCAGAATAGAAGGAGAGATAAAAGTCTTTCCAAATAAAAAAAACTGAAAGAATTTGTCACCACTACACCAGCCCTACAAGAAATCCTGAGGGGGACTCTCTGGGAAATGCTGCAAGGAACGCAAGATGCTAGAGACACCATCACAAGCATGAATCCCACAAATGAAACCGACTATGGGTTTAGTGACTCTAAACCCATATATTTCAATAATAACACTGAATGTAAATAGGCTGAATGTTCCAATCAAAAGACATAGGATAAAAGAATGGATAAAAAACAAAATCCATCTATTTGCTGTCTACAAGAAACNTAACAATTATAAATGTCTATGCACCAAATACAGAAGCACCTAATACCTAAAAAAATTAATCACAAACAGAAGCAGTCTTATGGATAAGAAAGTGCTAATAGCATGAGACTTTAATACTCCACTTACAGCAATGGATAGGTCAACCAGACAGAAANGAAGTACAAGTGCAAAATCTAACAGCGCACCTAAAAGGAACTAGAGGGGGAGCTACAAAAGCACCCCAAACCCAGCAGAAGAAGAGAAATAATAAAAATCAGAGCAGAAATAAATACAGAAACCATAGAAAGAATTGAACAGATCNTTTTTTTTTAATGCCAAAATGGTAGCTCCTTAAAATCACATGCAACTGGAAAACTCAAAACACACAACTGAGTAAGAGAAAACCATAAAGGAAATTACTGAAATCTCATCATGGAACGATAATGAAATACCTACACAGGTCAGATTCTTCAGGACACAGCTGAGGCAGTAAATATGACAAAACAGTCTAAATTTATCCAAAAACAGGAAAGATTGAAAACAACCTCAACTTCCAATTGAAGAAGGTAAGAAAAGAGCAGTCACTCAACACAAAGAAACAGTAATGACCATAAGGGTGTTATCTGTGAAATGAGGAAACACAAATAGAAATGTGAACAGTCAGTATTTCCTTTGAAAAGAGCAAAAGACATTTCTGGAAAGATAGACAATACAAATAAAACAAAAATCAAAACAAGAAATAACCACAGAAACAACAGATTAACAAGATTATTATTAGGAACCCTATGTTAAATATCTGGAAAAATATAAAATATCAAAAGTTATATAAGAATTCTAGAAAAAAATATATGTCAATTCTGTATCAACTTAAAAAGAGAACGTCCGTGGCAACTGGGTGGCTCAGTGGGTTCACCCGACTTCAGCTCAGGTCATGATCTCACAGTTTGTGGGTTCAAGCCTCACACTGGGCTGAAATAGACATTTCAGATTCTCTGTTCCCGTCTTTGCCCCTCCCCTGCTTGTGCTCTCTCTCTCACTGTCTCAAAAATAAACAAACTTAAAAAAGAGAGAGGGGGCCACCTGGGTGGCTCAGTCGGTTAAGCGTCCAACTTCAGCTCAGGTCATGATCTCACAGTTCGTGGGTTCGAGCCCCGCGTCAGGCTCTGTGCTGTCAGCCAGCTCAGAGCCTGGAGCCTGTTTCAGATTGTGTCTCCTCCCTCTCTCTCTGACCCTCCCCTGTTCGTGCTGTCTCTCTCTCTCTCTCAGAAATAAATAAAACATAAAAAAATTTTTTTTAAAGAGAGAGAGAATGTCTGGGAGAAATTGAGATACCACTTCACCCTGAATAAAGGACAAACATTAGAATGTCAATTCCCAACCCTGGTGAGCATGTAGGCTATGCTGAACAGGAGGGAGAAGCCTCACTGGATGTGACTTCAGGGGACAGGGTTTGGATCCACTGAGTGGACACAGCAGGAAAGCGCATCCTCGTGTGCCCAGAGTAGCCCAGCCACGCAGGGGCTCCCTCACAGACAGTGAGCACCCCGTCACGGGAGAAACTGGGGCCCGCTTGTGAAGGACATCGATTGCATGAGGGTGTCATATCGGTTCTCACTCATCAGGGGGTGGTGACTTCAACTAAGGCCAATGGCTTTATGGTGCTATGTTGCCATCATCATCCCATCACCTTCTTTTACGTGTGTGTGTGTGTGTGTGTGTGTGTGTGTGTGTGTTTCTGAAGGGTAACATTCATTCCAAAAAAGTGCCCAAATCATAAGTGTACTGCCTGACGAATACTCACAAACTGGACACACCCATGTAACCAGCCCCGGACCTCACCTGCTTTAGAAGACCCCTCAGCACCTGCCCCGCCACCACCCCTCAGAGGCAGAGGAACACTATCCTGACTTCTAACCCCCAGGTCAATTTTGTTTTAAAATCTTTTGTAAATGGAATCATAGGGCACCTGACTCTTTCATCCCTGGCCCCTCCCCCTCAGCAGGGCATCGTGAGGTTCACCCGTGCCACACGGGCAGGGGTTCATTCTCTCTTTGGCAGGTAGTAGTCCACGGTGCGAATGTACCAGTTCCTCCACTCCACTGCCAGTGGACATTTGAGCTGTTTAAGCTTGGGGATGCTATGAGCAGCCCTGTGGACACTGAGCACGTACAGCTTTTGGTGGACGTGCATACACATGGCCATTGGGATCAGAACCGTCAGGAGCGGAATTGCTGGATCACAGAGGAGGCACATATTCAGTACTGGTAACACTTCCAAACAGTCTTCTAAGAGGCTACAGCAATTTACACTCACACCAGCAATGCACAGAAATTCCAGTTGTTCCACATCCTTAACAAAATTTAAGACTTTGAAAAATTAGCCATCTCAGTATATATGAAGTACTATCTGATCGCATTTGAAATTTGCATTTCCCTATTGACTAATGAGGTTGAGCACATGTTCATAGGTTTGTCATTTTATTTTGTGAAGACCTAGTCTCTCGCCCATTTTCTACTATACTGTCTTTTTCTTACTTAATTTCTTAAATTCTTTATATATTCTCAAAATCCTTAAAATATGTGTGTAATTATATTTATATTACATATATTTTATATAATATATATATTTTATACATTATATAATACACACACATGTAAATATCTTCTCCCGACCATGGCTTGCCTTTCCTCACTTTTAATGGTGTCTATTGATGAACCGAAGTTATGCTCCTACAAATCAACAGCAAAAACCTAAGCATCTGATTTGAAAATGGGCAGAGGATCTGAATAGACATTTTTCTAAAGACAACCTACAGATGGCCAACATCTATATGAAAGGACGCTCAATATCACTCATCATCAGGGAAATGCAAGTCAAAACTACAATGAGACATCACCTCACATCTGTTAAGATGGTGATTATCAGGGCACCTGGGTGGCTCAGTTGGTTGGGCATCCGACTTCGGCTCGGGTCATGATCTCGCAGTTCGTGGGTTCAAGCCCCATGTCGAGCTCTGTGCTGACAGCTCAGACCCGGAAGCCTGTCTTTGGATTCTCTCTCTTTCTCTCTCACCCTCCCCTGCTCATGCTCTCTGTGACTTTCAAAAATAAACTTTTTAAAAACATTAAAAATTCTTTTAAAAAATGGCAATTATCAAAAAGACAAAAGTGAGCAAGTGTTCAAGAGGACAGAAGGAAAGGGAGCCTCTGTGCGCTGCTGGTGAGAACGTACGCTGGTGCAGGCACTAAGGAAACGGTATGGAGGTTCCTCAAGAATCAAAAACAGATTTACCATATGATCTAGTTGTCCCCCTTCTGGGTATTTATCTGAAGGAAATGAAAACACTAACTCGAAAAGATACCTACAACCCTCACGTTCAGTGCAGCTTTATTTGTAATATCCAAGACATGAGAACAACCCAGGTGTTCACTGATAGATGAATGGATAAGGAAGATGTTATATATAAATTATGAATATGTGTATATTATACATATATACATATACATAATATGTGTTATATGTATGTACACACACAGTGGAATACTATTCAGCCATAAAAGGAATGAAATCTTGGTATTTGTGACAACATGGATGGAACGTAAGGACATTATGCTAAGTGAAATAAGTGAGACAAAGACAAGTACCATATTATCTCACTAATCACGTGGAATCTTAAAAAGCAAACAAAAACCCAGTTCACCGAGAAACTGGCAGTTACCAGAGGCGGTGGGGGGAAGGGGTCAAAAGGTACAAACTTCTAGTTGCAAAATAAATAAGTCATGGGGATATAATGTATAACATGCTGAGTACAGTTAATAATACTGTTCCACGTTTGAAAGTTGCTAAAGAGAATAAATCTTAAAAGTTTTCATAAGAAAAAAAAAACACTTTTGTTAACTATGTATAGTGACAGATGTTCCCTAGCCCTATTGTGAGCATTTCACAATATACACAAATACAGAATCACTATGCCGTATACCTGAAACTAATACATGTCAAATATACCACAATTAACTATAAAACTGTTCACACATTACCAATATAGTCCAATTATCAATCTTTTCCTTATATGGTTAGTGCTTTCTGGGTCTTGAGAATCTGCCTATCCTTACAAGCAGATTCAAAAATGGCTTTTATTTCGTTCCAGTACCTTCCCTCGGAGGGGAGCCCTCAAAGATGGGAGAGGACAAGCCCCTCGGGGAGATGACGCGGGCGCGGAGTCCACACAGGGGCGGCTTGGGACGGAGGATGTTCCCAGTGACGGGTAAACAAATGGGCGGTGGGGGCCATCACATCTGTCCTCACAGCGTCAGCAAACACCTTCAACAAACACTTCACGTGCGTTGTTACCGCCGTCCTGCACTCGGGGATCCCCCCCATCTGGTAAGCGGAGAGACAGGGGCCCCAGAGAGTGCTGGGAAGCACACATCCAGACCAGAGCCAGCTCGGGGGGGCCCAATCCGAGAATGCCCAACTCCAGTGCTGTACCCGAACGCAGCCTGAATGGAGTCCTCCCGGAAGGAAGTGTCCCATCATGGGGTGGTTACAGCAGAACTCAGAGGTCAGATGGGCCCCACTCAGTGCTCAGCTCTGCTACCTCCCTGAATGTGACCCTGGGGCTCTAGGATTAACATCAACTAGCCACTCAGGGCTTTCCTGAGGAAAAGGACTCAGACCCATAAATTGCTTGGCCCAGGGCAGGGCACAGTGCTGGGGGCAGTGGCGGGACCCAAAGGCATTTGGCCACGGGGAGGCCCCAGAGGGGAAGAAAGGGAGCTGAGTGTCTAAGGTGACGGTGGCCCACCCCAGGCCTGTCCACCCAGTGTGGGAGCCCCCAGCTTAGCAGTACACGCTGGTGCCCCATCTGTTCAATGGCTGAATCTTGCCAGAAGGCCCAAGTACTCTGCTTGGACCTTGCTTCCAGGCTCAGTACTGGCCTCGCTGTACCTCTCTCAGCTTCCTGCTGGGTAATGAGCCGCCACAGCCTTGTCCAGAGCTGCAGGGCTGGACCCCCAGCACCAGACCTCAATGGCCGGCTGCGCTCCCCTGAATGGGCTCCTGCAGGAGCTAGGACGGCACTTGCACCAGCTCCCAGGGGGGCAGCACTTGGCAGGGAGGCAAACCTCACTCTGAGTTCCATTTCCCGGCTGAGGAACCCAGGGGGTCTCTTGCCTCTTGCTTTCTCCTCTGCAGAACTAAGGCCGCCCTCGAAGCTCCCTCTCAAGGCTGCTGGGCAGGGTCTCGGGAAAGCGCCTGGCCTGCAAGGCCCCCTCTGGCCACAGCCCTGCGGAGGAGTCGGGCCGCCGGCGCGCACACCTGAGTCTGGCCGCGCGGGGGCGCTCTGCTGCATCTGGCCGACCCCTCCGTCTTGCTGATGCTTCCCACCCTTCCAGAAAGAAAGCGCTCTGGGAGTTGACCTGCCAGAAGGAAAATCGATCCATCCTCTCTGCGCCATGGATGTTTGGTTGCGTGGGGGCCAGCCCACAGTGCCAGCCTCCTCCACACCTCTCAGGAGTCCCACCGGGCTCGCGGGGAGCGGCTCGCATAGACTCTGTATCACCCCAATGGAGGACTCGCCCGGCCGGCAGCACTTGCCCTACCCTGGAATCTGGATGAGCTGAGGGCCTGAGCCAAGACTGTGGGACGGGAAGACCCCAGCCCCACCCTCCCTTGCGGGTGAGCCTGGACAAGTCACATCACAGAACCTCCAATCAGAGCCTCAATTGCCACATCCCTAAAGTGGGAAAGTCAACAGTCCCTTTGAAAAGATGGGGTGCCTGGGTGGCTCAGTCGGTTAAGCGCCGGACTTCGGCTCAGGTCATGATCTCAGTTTGTGGGTTCCAGCCCCGCGTCGGGCTCTGTGCTGACAGCTAGCTTGGAGCCTGAAGCCTGCTTTGGATTCTTTGTCTCCCCCTCTCTCTCTGACCCTTCCCTGCTCATGCTGTCTCTCTTTCTCAAAAACTAGTAAAACATAAGAAGGTTAAGGAGTTCTATCACCATCATCCACCTTCCTGGCCTTAGGGAAGCCACCTGCACCTACCTCCGCCTCAGTTTTCCTGGCCATAAAATGGGAATAATAGAAGTCCTTACAAGGCCACTGCAGAGAGGAGATGGCTGGAGCTGCCTGGCACCTCTCGGGTCTCAGGAAAAGCAGCTACTGGGGTTGTCACAGAAGCTCAGCAGATCCCCCCCCCCAAGGCTGGCCCCATGCCTGTGCTCCAGAGGCCCACAGGTTGTCACTTAGGGACCCAGGCCACTCAGTTTGGGAGCTGCTGGCTTAGAGCACAGGTGGGGCTCCCTCTCTCCCCTACCTCCAGTGGGGTGCTCCTGTGCAGCCCACAGGCATCTGTGAGGCAGTGCCCACACCCTCCCCCCCATGCTGGGCTCTGGGCCCTCTCTGGTCGAGTCGCCAGGCAGAAACACTCAGCTTTTTGACACCATCCCGAAAATGAAAATGTCCCAGGCGTCTAATCCTTCCCTTCCTTTTGGCAACTGAAACTGCCCTGAAACACAACCAAGGTATCGAATGCAGCACAGGGGTCCATCCTGGAGTCACGGCCGCCCGCGAAGCCAGCCTTGGGGCTTAGTGAGCAAAGCAACGCCTCAGGTCAGACTCGGCCAGGCATGGGGCGACCCCTGACTCCTGCCAGCCCACATCACAACAGGCTTCCAAACTGGCCCCAACCTGAGGGGCATGCCAAGGACCCTGACTTCCTTCCCACCTAGGGCTGCCGCCTGCCCCCATTTTCCCCCAAAAATATTTGGAATGGTCTTTGATTGAAACGAGATTAATCCTCAGTCCTCTGACAGTGTCTCTGGGCATGTGTTTTCATAACCTCTCTTTCAAATGAGAACCATTTGTCGCCGGGAAGCTAGGGAGGCACAGCTCCAACTGCTGGGCCAGACATCACCGGCACCTGATTGAATGTCAAGGACAGTGTGAGGGGGCAGGGCTGAGGTGAGGTGAGGGGTGTAAGTAGTGATAACCTGTCCTTTGCTGGTCTCTGCCCTCGCCCCTGCTCCAGCCAGTGGCGTAAGCCAGGGGATCTGGCTCCAACCCTGCCTGCCCCCGACACCAGCCACATATACTGGAGCTAGCAACTTGACCTCTCTGAACCTTACTTTCCTCCTCTGTAAAATGGGAGGGACGGATGATGGCCCCGATCTTTCGGGTCATGTGCCCAACCCAGGGACTAGAAGGCAGCATACCCTAAATGCTAAAGAAGCCTTTTGCGCAGTCTCGGCCCCCTTGGGACTCCTGGTGGAAAGGCAAAGTACTCCCGGCTGGGGCCTGCCAGAGGGCTGCAAACGTCTACCCTACGTGTGGCTTGAGCCTCCTCCCCCTTCCAGGCTTAGCCCCAGGCGAGAGGGCATCCCGGCCCAGAACAGAGTTGCTGGAGCTTTAATATGGAGAGGGCTGAGTTTATAGGAACCACAACGCAGCCTCTTTAATTAACTCCCAGCCCTCTGTCGGTGGCCTCCCCCCACAACATGGTCTCTCCCCCAAGCCCAGGACCTGTTTGAAGTTTGCAAGCCCTCCCACCCCCCCTCCTGCTGGCCCTGCTTGCTGAACCAACTACAGACCCTTCGGGCTCAGCTGGGAGGGATTTACTGGAGAATTTCAATCATGGGTTCTTGGCTCAAACATGCTGCTTCCCCCAAAACCTCCCCACAGGGGCTCGATGCTTGTGGAACCAAGGCTTGAAGGAGGGACTCCGATGACCTCAGAACTCAGAATTCCACCCCTGCCTGTCAGAGCTCTCCCAGCCCCTCACTTGGAAGAAGGGAGCGCAGAAGAGCAAGAAAGATGCAGGTTCCGGAGACAATGCAGAGGAGCCAGAATCTGTTCCCTCCTAAGGAGCTGCTTAGAAATAATTTCACCTTCACCGCCACCCCCTACCCCTGCAGGGGCACGTCTGGACAGGTGTCTGGATCTCTGTGGTGTAAGTCCCCATTGGTCTCGGAGCTGGGGAAGTCTGGGAAGGAATCTGAGAATCCCGATCGGTAGAATGAGACACTGAAGCCACAGAGACGTGCCATTTTTCTTAAGCTGTGTGGCTTGCCTCCCCGGAGGCGGTCCCTCAGCATTTTTCAGATGAAGGAGCCCACACCCTTCCATGGGAGCCACGCCAAGAAGGTCCTGGGACAGTAAGCCCCATATGCCGCTCATTTTCCTTCTCCCCCCGCTGGGCAGGGCTGACTCGTTCCATTTCTCAGACAGAGATCTTTGCAAAGATGATGGATAAGCCACGGCCCCAACTGCTGTGGCCCTGGGGAGAAAAAACATCTTTTGCAGTTTCAAGTAAAGCCTCCCACTTCTCACTTAATAAGTGCTGAAAGCGGCACAAACAGAAAGCGCCCCAGCTTTCCATGACTAACAAGATGACCACATCAGGCAGCCGTGCTGGGGGAGAAGAGCGAGCCGGGCAGAGCGTCCCCGGAGTGAGGTGTCCGGTTCCCTCCCAGGATGCTCCGCCAGCAGCGCTTTGAAGCCCAGGCCTGCCGCCGGCTGAGCTCCAGCGCCCGGGAGGAGCGAAGGGGGTGAGGGCCGGGCCTCCCTCCTGCACGACGACGGGCACCGATTGCCCAAGATAAAGGAACCACAGCTCCATCCAACTTGTGCTGATTCGCTCTTTTCAAAAGCCCTTTCAGATGGTTTCACTTCTCTGCACGCTTTGTTGAAAGATGTAAAAATTTCAAACCACCCCAAAGTAAACATTTCAAAACTCGCTCTTTTCAAAATCAGTCACATTTTCAAAAATCCCTTGAATTCCATCTCTCTGCACCCCCCCCCCCCC
>NW_027530625.1:3642315-3646250 GCF_008692635.1 Crocuta crocuta
TCTCCCCCCCCCCCCCCCCCTTGCTCTCTTTGGATTGGAGTGTTTTTCATTAATTTAGGAGCAGTCCAGGTAAAGCCGCTGTTTGCGAGCCGTGTTTTACGGGCGGGAAGTAGCTTTGTTATTTAAGAGATGTATTAGATAAGTCGGTGTCTTGTCAAAATCAAGCAGGTTTTCTTTATTAGGGTGAAATCGTAATGAACTCATCTGCTTCTAATATTTATAAAGAGAAGAGAGGCCATTAATTCTACGGCTTGTGAATAAAACCATCTGTGATTTCTTTCCATTTGATGGGTTTTGGTTTTAATATACATTTTTCACAAATAAGCACAGGGATTTTTTGGTGAAAATGTCACATTCAGGATCTCATAAAGAAAGAATGCAAAGAGAGGAAAACGAAATGTTTTGTTAGCTAAGTAATTTCTCACCTTGCAGAGTGGGGAACATTTGAGCCAACTTTAGCACATTAGGTGAGAGATCGCCCGTTCAACGCTAATGCAATCCATGACATGTTACAAGGCAAACCGCGTCCGTTTTGAAGTTTGTTTTCCTTCGGGAATTACACAGTTCATTTAACCTAATCTGTCCTGACACTTGAATTATAATATTATGAGCTTCTTCAGGGAAGTAAAACAGTAGTTGCCTGCTTAAAAGCAAAGCAGAAGTTAATAAAGTGGGCAAAATGTCAAGGAAAAGGGGCTAATCGAATCACGGTGTCATTCTCTAGAGAAAATACAGTCAAGTTGTATTTTTTTTTCCAGTGGAAATCTTGGACGCCTAATGACATATTTCTGTCCAGGAAGAAATCTGAACTCTGAAACCGAACTTGATTAAACCCCAAACTGCAAGACCTTGCCCAATGGGACCACTCGGGGACTTTGACTTCTGGGTGTCAGAGCTTAATTAAAATATTCATCCAGCTGCTCTCCCCTCACCAAGGGGGCCCAGAGGAATTAAACCAATAAGCTTAATTCTATTAGTTCACCTGCCTGTGTACACAGAGATGGAGAAAGACCATTTACTGGTTCAGAAAAAATCATCAGACCCACCCTGTAAATGCAGTGTGGGCCGTCACTGCATCACCAAACGGTCCCCCAAACAGAGGTCCACACGGCACTCTGGAGTCTCAACTCGACTCCCAACACGCACGGCTATTTTTAATCTCTCTTCCAAGAAAATGAAAATGCCAACCAGATCATTATAAGAACTTCTGTGTGCACGAGGATTTATAGGTCATTTATAACAACTTGTAGCATTTACTGAATTCTCTGTGCCACTGTGCTGAACCTTCCCCATTCAGGTCTCAAGGAAATCTTCATTTCCCTTTTATGAAGTAAACACCACTTACTACCCCCACTGGGCAGATGAGAAAACTGAGGCTCCGTGACATGAAGGGACTTGAAGCCCAGAATTCTCAGACCAGAGTCTGAGCTCTTAACCCCTAGTAAAGAGAGCTTCACTGACATTTTTATCTTGAGCTTTCATTTACTTTCTGTCTGCCAAACACACACAGAGGGTACAACGTTAAGGGTATAAGGGCCATAAAGGCAACAGTCAGTCTCGAGCTCTCCCTCAGTGCCCCCTGCCCTGCTCCCCAAGGCCTTCACACAGGAAAATCCCCAGTGTCTCCTTCCGGAGTTGAGGATTATCCCAGCAAATATGTGTAGATATCCTTTTTTTAAAAAAAACGCATATGGAGCGTAACAGGTACACTACTCTACAGCTTGCTTTTTTCATTTCATGATGTGTCTTGGGGAGTTCACCATCTCATTCCTAAAACAGCATGCCATTCCATTCAACAGACGTCACAGACTCAATCGTGAAATTGTCCATATTCAGGCAGTTTTGACCAGCAAAAGGGTAACTTAACATGGTTCTGCTTAGTATTTCCCCCAGGCTCCCTGTGCTGCACGCTTAGGTTGTTTCCCACCTTGTGCACCTACCAACTGCTGTGCTTACATCTCTCTCCAGACACAGGTATTACCTGTAGGGCAGATTCCTAGAAATACCACTCCCTGTGATGTGGACTCGGCCAGACCCTTCCCTGGGCCCAGAATCTCCGAAATGCAGCTGCTGTACCGGGTGGCTTCTGGGGCCCCGGCAGGCTCTGTTGTTCTGGAAGGCGGTAAGCCCCGCGCTTGTAGAGCCGCATCACAGCGATTACCCACCACCACCTCGTGGACCACCACCACAGCTCAGGGTCCCCCAAATCACCGTGGCAACAAACGTTTCCCACCAAACACTAGATCCCTCCCTGCTGACTGTATTTGTCAGCCAGGGGATGAGACATTTCCCCGTGATCAATACAAATGGAATAGAAATCTATCCCAGGCAGCAACAGCAAGACTTGGTTTTTTAATAAGGGGACCTCCAGAGGATATTGCATTCCTATGACAACAGCCGACAGACCTTGATTTTTAGTGTCAGAACCTGTTTAATGCAGAAGTCTGCGGCTGGGGACCAGCCGAGCACTAGGCGGGTGTCTCGGGCTGAAAGCAGCCTGGTTCTTAAAGGCCACTGCAAAAACTGGCCCACCACCGCGGCCCACTGCCCGGCCTCAGCCCCTGCAGGCCACCTGTTCAGCCTCATTTGCCAGCTGGGCTGCGGTGGACCTGGTGAGGCCGGCCGGCGAGAGAGATCTGCAGCCACAGACCTGGCTGTTTACGGCTTGCCGGTGGTCTCAGATGATGGGGCATCCCTGGAATGACGGCAACTTGTCTTAAACAAGCCCAGGTACCCGAGCAAAGGCGGCAGCGAGCACGGGCGACTGTACGGACTGACTCCTTGTTATAAATTAATCTGGTACCAGAGGGACTCAAAGAGAAACCCTGAGTTGGTTACTGTTTGAAAAGACTTTGAAAAGAGGGGCCAGGTACGAACTGTCCAGGACAAACTAGGATGTTCTGAAAACACAATTGTTGCCCCAACAGCCTAGATGCCTCTGTGTTGTGTCTCCTGATTTTTCTGCCTCTCTTAAAATTATCTGCTGATACAGACCAGGCAGAGAGAGAGAGCAGAAACAGGAAAACAGCTGGCACGTAAGGGAGATGGGATCAGCAGTGATTTATTTCCAAGGATCTGATATTTTAAGTTATTGTTATGTGTGTGCAATAAATCATATTTTAAAGTATCTGTTAATAGAGTGTTTTCTGAAAAAAAATAATTAAAAAAATTCTTTCAAGTGAATAGATTGTTTTGAGAGGCTGAATCCTTAGGTTTTATTAAGAGATGTGACAACAGGAATGTGTCAATAGTTTTCCTCTGGGAAATTTTTACCACCCAATCTTATCATCTACAAGAGATCCTGTCCTTTAAAAAGCTGGAAGAAAAGAAGCCTTAGACGGCATTGCTTCAAATACTTCGTTTGAATATATGTAAATGTATTTAGTCCTCTGGCTTTTTAACCACTGAATTCATGTTTAGGAATTTTAAATACCATGATGGGCACTCTCCGAGTTTCAAAAGGCGACTCTCAAAATTACATCTACCAAAGCCCTAAAAATCAGGCACAGAGGCCCCCCCCCAAGGAAGGTCTTGGGGGATGATTACAACATTCCTTTGTGTGACACAACGCACCCTGCTCGTGGGCACGCTCAGACCCTCTGTTGAAAGTAACTAGCTGGGCTGCAGCTTAAAACTAATCTTGTCCACGGCTCCCTGGCAAGAGGTCAGGAGGCGACTCTTTCAGAATATGATCTCCGGCGAGATCTGAGGGGCTCCAAGAATATAACAAGTTGTAAAAGGGCAGGGGAATGGGGGGAGAGAAAGAAAGAAAAGAATAAAAGCAAAATTAAATTTTTACAATTAAGTATATATTTTTTTTCATTTAGTTAATTTCCAGCCGCTCACGTTTATTGCACATTAATTATGCATACAGCTTTTGTGCAGCTTAAAAAGTGAAGAATGTGATCCTTATCCTTTTATGGAGGATCGGGCTG
>NW_027530625.1:3646290-3702288 GCF_008692635.1 Crocuta crocuta
CCTCACCCCTGGCCCAGCACTCAGGTCCCCCCACCTTGACTTTCTTAAAAGGGTCTTCTACAGCAAGGGGGGCTGCCAGTGTATCTAGTGTTTCTGCAAATCTAGGGAAAAGACCCCACACTAGCCCCCTCACTAGCCCCACTCAGCTTGTCTGGACCAATATCTGCACTCACACACACTGGCCGGGGCGTTAAAGTACAATGCTGACAAGGCCTCTGTGGGGATGGGGGTGGGAGACCCTCCCTCCCAACCCCTGCCCCCCAAATAAGCCAAAGGCCACAGAGGATGTGGCAGCCTGAGGTGGGAGGATGAGCTGGCCCAGCCTCTGTGCCCTCCCCAGTGGCCTCAGGAAGGCATGGGCAGGTGGCCCTCTGCCGGAATGCTTTGTGACAGCAGAGCAGGGCCACAGTATCTCTGTGCCTTTCTCTCAGGACCTGCATGAAAACTTCTCTGAATGGCAGCAAGCCCTGTGTCTCTCTTCCTGGGAGGGCTCCCTAAACCTGCTACTCCCCCCGACCCTGGCTTCCCAGCCCAGTACTCCCCAAAGAGGGCCCCACCACCCAAGCAGGTATGGGGAGTCATCCAGACAGTCCCTTTACCAGCTGACCAGACTTGGGCAAAGAGGACAGACCCGGAAGCCCAAGGCTCCTAGCGCCAGCAAGCGAGAGACCCTCGGGGGCTTGCAGCTGCCCACATTTGGCCACAACCCTTGGGGCTGTGCGCCCTGCGTCAATGGAAACCTGCCCTTCCTCCTCAGCCTGAGGCCACGTGCCAGACCATCTCATGGATACCAAGCACCCAGCCTGAGCTAGCCGGGGTAGGGCAGCCACCCGATTTCCTGCACAGGTTTAAGCTCCACATTCACTACTGGGCAATTTGGGTGACAGGACTCCCTCTCTGATCCCAGATTCCTGGTCTGAAAACGGGGAGAACTGGACACAGGGCTGAGCTGGGGCTTGGGTGGAATACTGCCTCTGAAGCAGCCAGCCCAGGGTGAGCACCTCCAAAATGAGAGCTCACAGCTCTGACGGGTGGAGACCGATTTCACGGCTGAGGACACTGAGGCTTCTGGAGGGAAGGTACGCTGCCCAGGTGACAGGGCTGGCTGGGTGACCCCCATGTCCTCTTTGGTTCCTGCGCCCTCAGCTCATGATGGGCTGGAACCTGACTCCTCCTCGCTCTACTGAGATTAAAGACCAGGCAAGAAAGAGTAAAGGAAACCCGCACAAGGGAAAGCCGCCAGGACACCTTCTGTGGCTGCTGCTGGTTTGCCAGCCATCCTCACCCCGCAGGAAGGCAGGCTGGCCCCCCCCCCCCTCCCCGAGAGCCCCAGCCCAGCAGCTCCGACTCAGGGTATCGCCGAAGGCATGAAGACCGCAGGGGCAGCCAGGCCAGAGGGCTTGGCAAGCAGGGGCCCACAGGACCTAGGGTGACCGCTGCAGCTGGGAGCCAGGAGCTCGCTCCCCAGGGCCCCCTCGCAGGCAGCAGCCCGCCAGGCCACCCCCCTGGCTGCACCCCCCTACCCAGTGGGCTTTGGGACCGCACGGCCTCCTCCTTTCTGGCGTTTTAATAAAAAGTGCTCTCTCAACAGTCCTGCAGGGATAAACTGTAAACTGTACCTCGGCCCTGCTCTTCTAGATTCCCCCACCCATCCTGCAGCTCCTCTATGACCAACTTTTAAAATGAAATTGTCGGGGCATCTGGGTGGCTCAGTCGGTTGAGTGTCTGACTTCGGCTCAGGTTATGATCTCACGTTTCGTGGGTTTGAGCCCCGCGTCGGGCTCTGTGCTGACAGCTCAGAGCCTGGAGCCTGTCTTCGGATTCTGTGTCTCCCTCTCTCCCTGACCCTCCCCTGCTCATGCTGTCTCTTTCAGAAATTTAAAAAAAAAAAAAAAAAATTGTCATCATAAAGAAATCAACCGTACCTAATAATAAACAACATGTTTAACATTTATTAGTCTGCCTTCTGACAAACTAAAATGTGAAAACATGCCAAAATTCTGGTTTCATAAAACAATTTTTCATCAAGTCCTTCCCTTTGACAAAATGCCTCGGTTCCATTCCTGGCTGGTGAGAGTCACTCAAATGAGGCACTGTTTCCAGAAGCAGGTCGTGGGTCTGATACTCCCAAGTATCTCTGGCTCCATTCGACTTTCTCTAACTGACAACATTCTGGCTTTCTCAGTGAGCAACGGGAAGCAGGCCTGATACCCAGGGAAGGGGCGGCTGGGTGGGGAACGCCACAAAACAGAACCTCACAACACAGCCAGCCACGGGCACTAAAACCCCACTTTTCTTTCCGGCGGTAAAATACACACAATACAAAATTCACCATCTAACCACTTTCAAGCATGCAGCTCGCTGGCACGAAGTACGTTCTCACTGTTGTGCAACGATCCATCTCCGGGACTCTTCATCTTGCAAAACTAAAATTCCGTACCCATTAAACTCCCCATTCCCCCCTCTCGCCCCCCAGCAACCACTAGTCTACTTTTGTCTATGAATCTGAATCCTCTAGGCACCTCCCGCATGTGACATCATACAGCAGCTGTCTTTTTGTGACTGGCTTACTTCGCTTGCTGTCCTTCAGGTTCAAACGTGTTACGCGTCAGAACTTCCTGCCTCTTTAAAGCTCAAGACTACCCCGTGGTACCAAAACCCTACTTCTAACCTCCCACAGCTACTCAGTCACATACACGAGTAAACGGTCACATTCGCGGATGCAACATTACAATGCTCCCCCTCGGCAGGGGGAAAGAAGGGACGACACAGCGCCCAGAAGACACCCCATCTCGCCCCCATCCCAGCCCCGCTTTGACGGTCCTGAGAAGAGCTGGGGACTTGGGGGCACCCCCGTCAGCCCAGGTTTCAAAAAGATTCAAACCCAGCACCGGGGTGCCTGCCCCTACTGTCCTCAAGTGCCTCTGTCCTCTGAGCAGGGGCAGAGCCAGACGGGCTCCCATGAGCTCCAGAGGGAGGACCTGGGATGGGAGGCGCTGCGGCCTCAGATGCAGTCAATCAAATCGCTTCTGAGCACCTACTGTGCCCCAGCACTCCGCTGAGAGCTCACTGACTTTGTCACTGCGGGTCATTCCATCCTCCTTCTAGCTGCCCCGTATGGGGATCGAAATCAAAGGAAGCTTTTGAAATAATCATGTTCCACCATGCCTTCTGCTCATCTGAGGTACCCGAACTCATGTCTAATTATCAAAATCCCACCCTCTCAAACTACTACTAATTTTCATCAACTGGTAAGGGCGTTATGATTACAGAGGAGACTATATCATCTCAGAAAACGCACACTGGAAATATTTAGGGCTAACGTGAAACTTACTTTCAACCTTACAGCAAAAAAACACTTGTAGATCTGTGTATACATAAATGAGGCAAGTACGGTAAAATGTTTACATGTGGTGAATCTACAAAGCAGGTAGGTGGGCATCCGTTTACTCGTCTTTCAACTTTCCTATGTGTTTGGGGATTTTCATAGTAAAAAGTTTGGGGAAAATCCTTTGCTTTCATCAAGCCTCTCCCTTTACTGCTATGTCCCGCTGCACTCGCTTACCACATGTGGCCCAAAGGTCCAAGGGAACAGGCCAATGATGGGACACGAAAAGAACATTCTGCCAGGTAGGCCGGCAGGTATGCCCAACTTTCCATCTCATAATGGAGGCATCACGTGGCTCCGTGCCCACAAGCTGCCCAAGGAGTTGGCTCAGATGTGAGCATGAAGCTGCAGAAGTGTGACTGTCCCATCAGACACCATCCCTAGGGACCTATGAGGACGAGGGCTAGGACTGTCATCAGACACCACGTATGAGGTAACGTCCATAGTCCCCCCCTCCCCCCCCCCGCCGTGGGGTGGCCACACTCTAGGGTGTCCTCATCGTCTGTGAAGTGTATGGCACAAAACCTGTTGCTCATCGGAATCAGAAACCCCCATGGGCGCAAGACCCGTGTCCTGCCTCACCTGCTGTGGTCTCTGGCCCACAGCCTGGCACAAACCGGGGGCCTGATGGAATGAACTGAAGCTTACAATTGAGGGGTTCTTTTCACAAGTTAGAATAAAGTTGAGGTCCCTCCTCACAGCACAGCTGACCACAGACGGGGGTGAGGGCTAAGGAGGGGGGTGGGGGCTGGGGACACCTGCTGCCTGTCTTTCTGGGGTAAGCAGGCGGCAGGCCTGAGGAGTCTCAGCCAGAAAGCCTGAAGAGCAGGCAGCTGGGATCAGGGGAGGAGGAAAACAGCTGGGGCCAGAAGACAAGGGTGGTGGCAGACTGGCCACTAGGTCAAAGACAGATCTGACCTGGCCAGAGCCAGGTATCCAGGTGAACCTCCTCAGAGCAGCCGCTGAAACCAGGCACTCTCCCATGTGAAGGCCCTGGGGTGGGACGCCCTNCAAGGGGAAAGCACCTAAGAGGGTGTATGTGTGTAATCATCAAAGATCACAGTCAAGCCCACTGGGCTGGGGAGGGCGAGGGTGCTCGTGGGGTCCCAGATGGCCAGCAGGCAGCCAAGAGGGACCTAGAGCAGCCCTTTCTTCTCCTCCGATCCAGGGTGCCAGGTTCAATGCCCCCTTCCCTTCCAGAGATGCTGCCCAGGACAATCAGGGCTTAGGCAGACCTCTGGACACCTGGGGGTGGGGCAGGGACCTCTGAACTGGGGTCTTGCTGACTTCACGGCTGTGGCCTTACAGGAAACCCATTACAGGTAAGAAGAAAAGAAGAACCATGCAGATAGAAAATCGGTTTGTCCACGAGGGTGCTTGAGGGCCGGCTGAGGCTCCTGTCCCTTTCACAAGGCCAAGAGTTAAAAGCTGGGCTGTGGGATAACAGATTCGGTCCTATGCTGACCCTGACCGCCAGCAAGCCACCTAACTCCCGGAGCCTCCCTTCGCCCTTCTGTGAAAGGGGCACAACAGTGCTGCAGTAAACGGTCCTTGTCAAAACACCTGGCACTGTGCCTGGCCCAGAGTGAGCGCCCAATGAGCAGGGAGTGGGGTTACGTCGCTGCCACTGTTACCGTGGGGCCGTGTGTGCTCACCGCGTCAGCGAGCCCCTTTAGACCGTGCTTATCCCCCGGCCAGACACAGCGTGAGGGCCAGTAGGTCTGAAGCCTGAACCCGGTGTGCCGCGTCAGCGTCCCCAGTGGCTGCCATCTCCCTGCGCCCGACCCCGACCAGGAGGAGATAGGATGGCCCGTGTCCCCCGAGGCCGGAGGCCAGAGACTTCGGCCCTGCTCTGTTCGCCATGAAACAGCTAAACCACCGCAGGGTTCAAAAGGAAAAGAGGAAAACCTGGTAACTCGTCCCAGACGGTCCATCCGCTTTATCAAAGCCGATTCCAGGGAGCAGCGTCCCCACCGGGAGGGGCCACAGCCTCATTAGCAAGCTCAGGGAACCGCAAAAACGTCCCAGCACAATTAGGACGGGCCGGGGCCTTCAAAGGCGAGCGCCGCGTGCGTGAGCGCCGCGTGCGTGAGCGCCGCGTGCGTGAGCGCCGCGTGCGTGAGCGCCGCGTGCGTGAGCGCGAATGGGCGTGTTTTCTTGCTTTGGTCACCTTTGGCCCTTGCTCTCTTCTGTGTTTTCACCCCACCCCAACCCCCGCCTCCTGTGCGGGTCCCGGCAGCTCCATCTTCGCCCCCCAGGGCACCCCCGGAGGTCCCAGACCAGATGAAACCTCCCCGGGGTGGCTTTGCCCGCATGTCCTCGGAACAGGGCCCCAGGACGCCGCCCTGAGCCACCCGGATCAGCCAAGAGTTGGGAACGATGCCATCTCTCCGGCCAGTTGCTTCTGCTCCCGCTCCCCCATCACGAGTACAGAATGCAAACTATTCCCCCAGAGCAAACTCTGGGCTCTGGTTTCCGGATGCCTCCCTCCGATGCAGCAGTCTAAGCCGAGATTCTTCTCCAAATCCTGAAGAGCACCTCCCCCGCCCCTTTCCTGTGGAATGTCTCTTACCCAAGTCAGGAGTCCTAAGCAGGGACAGTAACACATTCCTCCGCGCCCCTTGGATGCTGCCGGGGCCTTAGTTTGAGAGGCATCGTGCGGTCCGGAGACGCAGGCTCGTTTTGGGGATGCCCCCCCACCCTCAAACGGATCCAGGCCACGCAACACGGGCGTGTCCAGTCTTGCCAGTGCTGCTGCCCACAGCCCAGGCCCCTGGCACCATAGAAGTTTCCCGTAATCAACGACTCCGCTTGTGAGACGCAGATTCTGACATCAGGCAATTATTGGAGGGGATCGGCATGCTGCTTTAAGGGAGAAGGCAAATTCTAGATACTTTTGTCATAACACCAGAGGAAGCAGGCGCAATATTTGCAAAATTGGAAACAGCCTTGGGTCTCGGCCCATCGCTGATGGCACTCAGGTATTAATCCATTAAGGCAATCAAAAGAGCTTAAATAAAAGTCTGAAGCCTGCAATATACATGTCCATGAACAAGCGGTAAAACTTCCTGAAAAGGTGATTTCAAAGCCATATTGCCCACGCTTGGCAAATTGCATATTTAATTATTTTGTCAGTCCCTCTTTCTCCTCTAATCTTTGGGGGAAATGCCCCGAGACATACGAAACCAGTTAGGATAATTAAGGAACGATGGAATTAGGTGTCGGCTGATTTCTCAGAAAGATGCCATCCTCTAACCTGGTATGAGATGTGTGCAGGCCCCAAAAGGCAGTAACGTCTGTAATGTCTGCCTTTCTATAGAAAGATCAAAGGTCTTTTGCCCTTTTCAGGATGTTTGTAGAATTTGTTTCCCAATTATCCCACATTTGCGCACTGGGACATCTTAGTTAACTCTTTGATGGCACCTCTGGAATTGGGCCATAATTGACATCAAGCTGCACCTCCAGGCTCCAGGCCGGGGGCCAAGGTTCTGATCTGGAGTCTATGCTCCTAGAAGGGCGAAGATGGATGGGAGATAGAAAGGGGGTAAAGGCTGAGGTCTGGGTTCCTGAGAGCCTGGCTGCGACATTCACTCAGAGAGGAAGGACTCTCCCCATTATTCAGACTCGGCGGATCGCCGGTAAACTCCCCTGCTTTCATTTCGAGTGTGAATTGGGGCTAGGGTTTGGTCTTTGCAGAATTTCGCCATCTTAAGATAGAGACCCTGAATACACTGAACATGTTATTTTCCCACATCAGGATATTTCTCCTAATCTATGAAGAGGTTAAGAAGAGAAAAAAATAACATCAAGGATTTTGGAAAAGTGAGAAAAAGCCATCAAGATTTGAAGTTTTAGTTACCGCAACTTAAAACTAAATGTGATTAGGATAGTATGCCGAAGTATAAAGTCAAATATCAAAAAAAATTTTTTTAAGAAAATATAAAGACTTTTCCTAGCACGTTTCTTCTACTTTTTAACTCTTTCTTCTTTTCATGTCTGTCAGTCTTTCTTGACTCTGCAAATACTTTTTTTCCTGATTGCTTACTTCAAATAATTTGTCTTTAACATCTTTTAGGTTAAGAGAAAGGGGGAAAGAAAAAGACCTAACTCTATATGCCAATACAATTGGCCCTCTTGGAAATAATTTTTTGAAAAAGCCTTCAATTTAAAAAATGAAATACCATTGACTCAGGGAATCACATTCCAGGAGCTGCCCCCAAGAACTTGTGCTGGTACTTTCCCCTTTTCTTTCCTTCCATTTTACCCCTTAAAAATCCACCTGTGCTGTAGCAAATTTTAAATCAAGGAGAGGACCTCCCAGAGCATCAGAGGGAAAAGTTTCCCTTACGGCGGCTGTTTTCCGTATTCTCACAGAAAAACCAGAAATCACAGAGGCAGCCCGTCGGCACTGCCGCGTTCTCTGCAAACAACAAGCTCAAAAATGACTCGTTTCCAGGATAAATATTTTCACTGTGAAGAAGCCCCCCTAATGTATACGGAATATATACCGAAAGAAAACTAGCACAAGGAAATACATTTTCTACTCTTTGCAACAGTGAAGGGATGATTACGGTCTCTGGCGTTTCCAAATGCTAAGAGCAAGTGCTTCCAACCCGGGTTCCTGCTGCCAGAAGAGGCCCTGGAAGTTTCTCCCTAGGAGGGAACAGCCACCCCCCAGCTGGGGAAAGGGACCTGGGTAGGGTAGAGTTGTCAGATTTAGCAAGATGCAAATACATACCAAAAAAAAATTTTTTTTAAAGCACCAATTAGTATTCTCAGATAAATACGGAATCATTTTTTAAGTATAAATGTGTCCCAAATATTACATTGGACATACCTACGCTAAAAAAAAAAAATTATTCCTTGTTTTCTGAAATTCCCTTTGAAAGGAGCACTCTGTATTTTATCTGACAAGCCCAGCCCTGGGTTCCAAATGGGGTCGAGGAAGCGAAGCAAGACCATCCGAGTTTTCCCGCCCAGAAGCAGAATTGCGTGCATCCACAAAACACTGCTCCGGGTTGCGTGGGGAACAATGCTTGGCTGCCATCATCCTGCTGTGTGACCCCCTTGGACCTGTCCCACCCACTCTCTGTGCCCTGGTTTTCTTATCCTTGAGTTGGGGGTTAGAGTGAGGTCTGAGGTTCGCACCAAGGAAGGAAGCAACTAGCACTATGCCAGCCCTCGGGGCTTTCTAGCGGGTCGCCCAGCCCTCCCTACACAAGCCCCCCGTCCCTGATCAGAGGAAGCAAGCACCAGGCTGGGTCACCCAGGGAGCAGACAAAGCCTTTACTCAGGGCACCAGCTGAACACGGACACCTAGGAATTTTAGCTGAACGGTTTTAAAGCACCAATGTACTCACCGCGGGAAGACCTAGCACTTTGTAGGCCTTCCTAACGCTTTACAGTTTAGTACTGTTTTATTTTGCTAAACTATGGCTGGGAGGCAATCATGACGATTTAGGGGTTTTGACAGCTGAAGGTCTTGACTTCTGGGTCTGGCTGTCCCTGGCCTGTGTGGGTCCAGGCCTTCAAGATGTGGGGTTCCCCAGCCCCCTGACTGCTCAGTGAGCTTGGGGAAGTGGCCGGAGAGGCTCCTGTCGGAGGCAAGAGATCGGAGAATGCCAGCCCTGCTGGGGTGATCAATGTAAATCACATCCGTAGAGGAAAAGGTTACAATTCTTCAAGGTCAACTTCCCACATTCTTTCTCTCTCTCTGGCCCCAGGCCCCACTTAGGTGCTGCTTTCCTGTTTCTTCTGACCGCTCCTCAGAGGACTGCCCTCCCTTCCGCCCAGCTATTCCCTCAGCCAGTCCTTTCTCCTATCCCCCCTAATTCCCTCCTGCTGTAGAAGCCCTTCTGGTCCTGCTGGGCCTCCAGGGGGACGGAGAACAGCTGGTCAGCATCTGGTGCTCTCCATTAGCCAGGGCCCCTGCCCCCTGGGCCTTCCGCTCCCCGGGCAGAATAATCCCGCTTCCTCTAACCTTTTGGCTGGGTCCCGAGCACCAGGGCTTTCATCATGTCCAGTGCGGCCTCTCATGCCCCTCCAGGCTCCCTAGCCCTCCTACGGCTTCTGCTGAGCCGGGCCAGGCTGACCAGCTAGAGCTGGGTCAGGGGGTGACTGACCCCCCCCACTCTCCTCCCAGCCCAGAGAAGTGGGGGGTAGGGACAGCCACGTCCAGGGGCAGGAGGCAGAGGTCAGGGCTATGCCAGGTTCTCCCACTGCCAGGTGAGCTGAATTTTTTCATCTAGAAATTGGGGACCCTGTGACCTCCCGTGAAGGTTTCACAGGCAGACGCCAGCAGAGCATGTGGGTAGAGCCTTCTGCTTCTGTTCCTAGGCCGTCCTGAACTCCCCTTCCTCCATTGGGCGATTTGGGGCCAGTAACCTCGCCTCTACGGACCTATGAAGGGAGTAGTTAGGAAATTCCAGACGTAAGCCCGTAACGTGCTTGGCCCTGCCAAGAGCTCAGGAGTGTGAGCAATGACAGTATCATTATTATTTGTCATCCCAGGCGCACGCACATCCCAGAGGCCCAGCCCTGCCTCCCCTCACAGTCCTCGGTTCCGGGTCTGTGGGACTCTGCTGCCACCCCCACTGGGAAGCGGGGGGCGGGAGGGGGTCTGCAAACACAGCGGAGTTAGCTTTTCCACCTCAGTGCTTCCAGAAAGATTTGAGGAATCTCCCCTTCCCAAAAGCCTCTGTGGCCCCAGTGCGGTGCCTCATCAGGCCCTGAGGGTCAGAGAATGGCTGAATCCAGAGGCCCTGGCCTTTCCTCCCTTGGGGTGAAGTGTGTGTGCCCTAAGCCAGCACGGGCACCAAGCTGGCAAGGCCAGGGCTGCTGCACTCCAACGCTCAGCATTTACAGACTTGAACAAAACAGCTCACAGCATTTCCAGCCACTGTACGGACCTCAGGTTCGGGGCCCTCCAGAGACCTGACACCACATAAGGGTCCCAGAAACAGCAGTGGTTCAGGGTCCAGGAGTGGCATCAGCTGTCGGATTTAGAAACAAGCCCTCTGGTCCTCAGGGGCGGTGGATCCTGGAAGGGGCTGCAGAGCCATGCCCTACCCTGTCTCCCCTCACACACCCCTGGGCCTCTGTGAACTCCCCAGGATCCTGGGGCTTGCTCTCCAGCTCACATCGAGGTTAGGAAAGAGCCACTGGCAGCGTCCCCAGCTCCCCCTGCTACATGTCATCGCATCTGCAGGCACAGATCTGCACCCAGCACATACCTCACGATTAATTTGGTGATCACAACTTGGAAAGAATCCCGGAGACTAGAGCGCTATTTATTACATGCAAACTTCTAATTACTTCGCGGAATGCCGATGAAACTGCTCCTTAAGTAACCTTTTTTTCTAGTGACTGAGCTGCAACGTATTTTTCTAGCAGTTATTTTTAACATCCCCCCAAAACTGCCCTGAAGATATGCAAAAACACATTTTGTATGAATCGCACTTAAGAGAGCTCTCTTTTCCCTCCATCTCAGTTATTAAGAAAACGGGAAGTCAAATTTGTCAATAATCACATTTCCGCAACAGATCCTAATGGGGGTGACTCCCCCACAGCAACCAGGGAAGGGAAACCAAGAAATAAACCAGAACACATGCCTTCAATGCCCCTGTGTGTTTGCCATTCCTGCCAAGGTGTGTCAGTTTCAGGGCGGAATTTTCCTGGCGTCAAATGGCAGCGAGTCCCTGGCTCCCCCCAGGCTCTGCAAGTGGGTTGGATGGAGGTTAGAGCCATAAGAACTTACCTGCGGGCGTCCCGAGGGGCAGGCTTGTCTCCGAAGCTGGCTGTGCCAGGGCTGGGCGACAGAAGGTGGAGGTGCGGCGTGTGGAGGCCCTTTGTGGACAGGTGCACGGGCCCATCCCTCTCCAAGGCACTACCTGCGGTTTACTGGACGTTTATTAGAAGCCCACGCAATATCATGGAGCACCTGCAGGCAATAAAACCCTTTACATGTGTGAGGCCTTGAGGAAATTAACGGCTCCTCCCTGGGGATGCATATTTTGTGAAGATGTTTATTACAGATGAAGTGCTCCCGGGGTGGAACATTAACAAGTTGTACAGTGATAAAAGGATTTTTATCCTTTTTCGGTGACAGAAGTAGGAAGAAGGCTTTAACGGAATCCATAAAAGGCCGACTTCCTAATGAATTTTCTTAACTCTTTATTAATAGGGTCAGCTGAGTGGAGTCGGGGTCCTTGGGCTGCTGGACCGCTGGACAAGGTGGACAGAGCCAAATGGGAGGCCGAGGGCCTGGGTTCTAGACAGAGAACGCACAAGAAAGGTCTGGGTTCGAATTCCGGGCAGGACCATCTGAGAGCCGGGCGCATGAGGAATGCATTCTGCCCCAGGAAACTCATTTGGAGGCCCCTCCAGGTGATGGGGTGAGTCAGGCCAAAAGGCAGGTTCCAAGCCCCTCTTTTTAACCCCCTGTTCCCCACTCCGGCCTGCAGGCCATTACCGAGATGAAAGCCCAGAGAATGCCTTTAGACCATGACTGCGGAATCTAATTGAATTATATGAACGCAGTTAAACGTCTGCTTCAGAGAGGCAGGGCTCACTTTCAAGACTGGATGCTTCAGGAGTTAATGGGCTATTTGAACAATACAGGCCAAGAGCCGAACACAGGTGGGCTGTGTTAATAACTTTATTTAGACCCGCTTTTTTTTTTCCCTTTGAGGCGCACAAGCCTTCCATTAATGCATTCATTAGAGTTTATGGCCGGGCTCTGGTTTTCTCCTAATGACACTGTCCAGACCCAGCTCCCCAGCTAATTGAGGCCAGCTGCCCGGCTGCCCCGCCCCGGCCTTGGGACCCAGTGTGACCAGAATTAGCTGCTGGAGCTGGACCTGGGCCTGGGCAGGGCTGGGGATGATAGGGGCTGAGGGAGCGAACCCTGTCGCTATGGGAGAGGAGGGGTCCAGGGCTGTGAGCCACCCAGCCCCACCCAGGCACAGAGAAGGAACCAGGTGGGTGAGCTTCTATTCCAACCCACCCCCTGCCATGGCCAATGCCATCTCCCCTGTGGCCCCCTCCTGTCCCTCCTCCCCATTGCAGTCACACTGATGTTCCAGAAGGCCAATCAGATCCTCTCAGGTCCTGCTGAAGAGCCGCTGGGGCTCCCCACTGCCCTCCCAGGAAAGTTCAGACTTTGTCTTGGCTTTCGACGTGCTTCTGTTGTCTCTAGCCTCATTTGTCACTCTCACCTTCCTGCATCCTGGGTCCATCCTCTGCTTGTTGTGAACCATCAGCCACGAATGCCTTCCCCTTACCCCCAAGGGCCCCCCCCACCTTCACTCAAACCTGCCAGACCCAGTTCAAATGCAGCCTCCTCCAGGAAGCCTTCCTTTTCTGCCTGAGTCAGAATCCTATGGACGTGGGTATGTCTTATCATTGGCCCCCTCTGTCCACTAGACCATGAATATCCTGAGGCCTGGGTCCATGTTCATTATTATTATCAAAATAACTAACACACTAGCTGTTCCCTTTTGTCCAGCATTTACTGTATGCTGGGTGCTTTACAAGCATTAGCTCACTGAGTCTCCACAGTACCCTGGGAGATACATTAATTGTCCCCATTTTACAGATGAAGAAACTGAAGCTCAAGGACAAGAAATCACTTGCCCAAGGATACCCAGCTCTCTCATTTAGCAGACCCCACTTCCCCTCCCTGATGACACCATCTCCCTCATGGGGCTGTAGCAGCGGTGTGCTGGAATTGATTGATACCAGCTTGAAAGCACTGCTTGTTAATCTTCAGGAATTCATTTTGTGAGCTGGTTGTTAAAAGCAGCCACGGTTAGAAATTAAATTATATAAACTTACAGTTAAATAGGTGATATTGAAATCAAAGGGAATAAATACTCTGAACCTATCGACTCCTATAAATTGACTTCATTTTACTCTCACCGATGCTCTTTTTTTTTTTAATGTTTTATTTTTATTTCTAGGAGAGAGAGAGAGAGAGACAGCGTGAGCAGGGGAGGGTCAGAGAGAGAGGGAGTCGCAGACTGAAACAGGCTCCAGGCTCTGAGCTGGCAGCCAGCCCAGAGCCCGACGCGGGGCTCGAACCCACGAACCGCGAGATCATGACCTAAGCGAAAGTCGGACGCTTAACCGACTAAGCCACCCAGGCACCCCTCACCGATGCTCTTGATGTTGGCTCTGTCCATTGTCTCTGTGTTGTAAAAGTACCGTATGATGGTGAGCAACTGCATGTCCCTTCCCAACTCCATGTTTGATGACGTCATGTTGGTAGCTTGAAGTCAGTCATGGTGGGAATGTTTATACCGTGGAAATTGGCAAACTCTACAATCCGGGTTGGTTGGGTTGTTCTCCAGAGAGTTGCTGCTAAGACGTGTACCAGCATACCGCCAGATTCTAGAGCAGAGTCAAGAAAGAATCCACCCAGAGCCCTGAGCACAGGGCCTGGTACGTACTGGGCACCAGTTAAAGGTTGGTTTGAAGATGATGAGTGGCGGTCATGGCAACAATGCCATCCATGTCATGCTCCCCATGTTCCAACCCCGAAACCTCTCTCCAGCTGAGGTCCCTCTGCTGAGCTCCAGGCCCGCCTGGCCCCAGCTTCCTGGACACCCCCATTAGCATGCTCAGGAGCTCCTTGGACTTGACACATCCAGAACGGGATCTCTGCCCCACCCCCAGGGCTCCCAGCTCAGAAAGTGGCGTCTTCACCATGGCCAGGCCATCCATCTTGCCTCCACCCTCCCTGTCTGCCAGCCCCCACCACCAGCCCTTCACCTCTACTTCTTGCCTACACTGGGGCAACTCACCATCAGTGTTTGCCGATCGCACTCCCTCCAGTCCTCACTCTTCCAATGGGCATAAGTCTGACCCTGTTATCCAATCACCTGCAGAGGGTCCAAGCCCCTCACTCTCATGTAAGGCTTGTCCCAGCCTCCTGCTGCTAACTAGAGGTCCTCCCTCAGTACATTCTGCTCCCAGCGATGCCAAACCACTTCTATTTATTGAGCACATTCTTCTGGATGGTGTTCTGAGTACTGGGGCTGCAAGAGTGAATAAGGCAAAGTTCCTGTTCTACTGAAACTCCCATTCTAGCAGACAAAAAATAGTTAAAATCATATATACTGGGGCACCTGGGTGGCTCAGTCAGTTAAGCATCCAACTTCGGCCCAGGTCATGCAGTCTGTGGGTTCGAGCCCTGCATCAGGTCTGTGCTAACAGCTCAGAGTCTGGAGCCTCCTTTAGATTCTCTGTCTCCCTCTCTCTCTACTCCTTCCCTGCTCGTGCTCTTTCTCTCTCTCTCTCAAAATAATAAGCATTAAAAATTTTTTAAATTAAATATATGTAATTATATGTTCTGATATGTACATGCACATGTGTGTACCAATATATGAGTACATATGTGTGTGTATGTATATCATCAGGTGGCTTTGCTAGTATGGAGGAAAATAAAGCAGGATACAAACGGAGAATACTAGGGGGGGTTATTTCCTATAGGGGTAGAGGACAGTCTCACCAACTGGTGACATCTGGGCAAGGGCCAGGAGAAAGTGCAAAGGCCCTGGGTCGGATGACTGGAGCTATGCAAGGAACAGCAATGATTAGAATAGACTGATCAGGTAAATTCAGAGGAACACAGATCACATCAGGCCTTGTTTGTGCCAAGGACTTGGAATCCATCTGGAGTAAGCTAAGAAGCCATTAGCAGATTTTCAGCATGGGAGTGACAGGATGCACTGAGGAGATGATGGGGGCTATGCTGGCTCTTCCTTCAGCTCCATGGCTCATGGTATCCTGTCAGCCTGGAATGGCCTGTCCCCACTTCTCCTTATCAGATAAGTCTAAATCCAGGGCCACCTCCTCCAGGAAGCCTCTTTGATTTCTCTCCCCAGGTTGGGTCAGGTAGCCCTATCCCCTGATGCCCATTCATATCCCCCTCACTGCAGTTACTTCACTGTTTATAAGCTCTCTCGACTCACCTGTTTCCCCAACAGCCAAAAGCAAATTGAGTACAAGGCCTGGGATTTTCTCCCCAGGGCCAGCGTACGACCAGGCACAAAGGAGATACTAGTGAACATGTGTTGACATAAACTAAAAGATACAACAATATTAACAGAATGAATGCCATTCAGTAAAAACTCAAAGAATACCTTTTATTTTTTTTTTTAATATTTTTATTTATTTTTAGGAGAGAGAGAGAGACAGCGTGAGCAGGGGAGGGTCAGAGAGAGAGGGAGATACAGACTCTGAAACTGGCTCCAGGCTCTGAGCTGGCAGTCAGCACAGAGCCCGACGCGGGGCCCAAACCCACGAACCGCGAGATCATGACCTAAGCGAAAGTCGGATGCTTAACCGACTAAGCCACCCAGGCGCCCCTCAAAGAATACCTTTTAAAGGGAAGCTTCGGGGCACCTGGGTGACTCAGTCAGTCAGTTAAGTATCTGACCATTGATTTCGGCTCAGGTCATGATCTCACGGTTTATGAGATCGAGCCCCACTGTACTGACAGCGAGGAGCCTGCTGGGGATTCTCTCTCCTCTCTCTGCCCCTCTCCCGTGTGTGTGCAGTTTCTCTCTCACTCTCTCTCAAATAAACATTTAACAAATAAAGGGAATCTTCCACAGGGTGGCAGAAGTCTCACACTGAACAAAACAAACATGTTCCTACCCTCTTAACTCTCCTGCTCGAGGGCCTGGAGAACTTCCAGAAGTTAGGTACGGCTAGAGTTGAAGAGAGGGATAGGGAATGGTGATAGCTGGTGCAAAGTTAAATCATACTGCACCCTGACTGCCAGGCTAAAGAATTTGTACTTTATCCTGTAAGCAATGAGAAGCTGTTGAAAGCATGTGGACTAGCCAGATTTCAGTTCTCGAAAGATGACTCTGAAATGGCACCAGGCCCACATGACTTTATGAGCTCTCATAGAGAATAGATAATTCACATGCAATTAATACTTTCCAGAGAACAGGAAAAGATGGAAAGTTTCGCTTATAATCCTGTGCCATAATCGGATCTCTTAATCCAACAAAGACAGTGCAGAAGCCCTATAGATTCATCTCATCTGAAATGTTGATGGGGAGGGGCGCCTGGGTGGCTCAGTCAGGTAAGCATCCGACTTCAGCTCAGGTCATGATCTCATGGTTCGTGGATTCGAGCCACACATTGGGCTCCACACTGTCAGTGCAGAGCCTGCTTGAGGATCTCTCTCCTTCTGCCCCTCCCTCACTCATGTTTTCTCTCTTTCTTTCTCTCTCTCTCAAAAATAAATAAGCTTTTAAAACATTTTTGAAATATTGATGGGAAATATGAAATCAAACACTCTCAAAGAGAATCAAGTAGAACATTAAAAGTGTAATACACCATGATTAAGTAGCATTTATTCTAGGGATACAGGTCCAAGAATGCATGGTCAACCTGAGGAAAAGCTACTTATAGTGCCCATTACATTCAAATGCCCATTCTCAATTTAAATACTGGGGAGACTTTGTACTTAAGAATGAAACACAGCAGTACATAAATGAAGCAGCCCAGGTTGCTGACAAGGATGCGTCTGTGACATCATCCTGGCTCTGCTGGCTCAGGAGTCTTCCTCCTTCTGTCTTCATGACATACACACACTCACTCTTCTCTTCATGGTCACCCCTGGGTGCTAAAAGTGGCACTCAGCTCACTAAGCCACACCTGAGGTTATTTGTGATTCCCAGACCACCCACTCCAAATAATCATGAAATGCCAAGGAGCTAATAGGAAGTTTAAATCCTGGAAAAGAAAGTATGACCATTTTCTTTTTTTTTTAATTAAAAAAATTATCTTAGAGAGAACGTGAGCAGAGGAGAAGGGCAGAGGGAGAGAGGGAGAGAGAGAGAATCCCAAGCAGGCTCCATGCTCAGTGCAGAGGCCAACGTGGGGCTCGACCCCACAACCCTGGGATCATGACCTGAGCTGAAATCGAGTCACTCAACCAACTGAGCCACCCAGATGCCCCAGTATCACCATTCTCAAATGAAGATGCTATTTGCTATAAATTCAACACTTAAATAAAAAATTATTAGAACTAAAAAGAGAGTTTGATAAAATAGCTAGTGGTTAGATCGGCAGAAATAGCTTTCTATATATCAGTGACAAGCAGTTAGAAAATATCATGGAAAATATCCCATTTATAGAAGCTATAAAAAGTACCAAATGGCTACAAATAAATATAACTAAAAATGTATAGGACCTATACAATTAAAACTAAAAAACTTCACTGAGGGACATAGTACTCTTGAATAACTGGATGGGAAGACTGTTCACTATAAAAACCTATAAAGTGCTTATCCTCTCCAAAGTAATCTATGAATTTAACCCAAATACAAACAAAAATCAGTGGAATTTTTTTAAATTAAATAAATCTGGAAATACAAATGTATTAGAATTACCAAAAAAATTTTTAGAAGAAAGATTTATGAGGAGGGTTTGCTTATTCAATAACAAAACATAAAACTATAGTAAATAAATCAGGGGGCACCTGGGTGGCTTGGTCACTTAAGCATCCAACTCTTGATTTAGGCTCAGGTCATGAGCTCATGGTTTATGAGTTCGAGCCCCACATTAGTCCCTGTGCTGACAGTGTGGAAGCCTGCTCGGTATTCTCTCTCTCCTTTCTCTCTGCCACTCCCCCAGCTCATGCGCTTGCTTTCTCTTTCTCTCTCTTCCTCAAAAATAAACAAAATATTTAAAATAAAATAAAATAAATCGGAGACACTGGCAGAGGTAGAGACAAGCATGTCTGTGAGACAAATCCAAAAACAATGAGAAGTAAATAGAGCAAAACATATAATTCAAATCCATAAGGAAATAATGGAATTTTTAATAAATAAGTGGAAATATTAGGGAACCACTGGGAAAAAAATAAATTAAATTCCTATCTTACATGAAAATATATTCTAGATTTATTAAGGATTTAAGACTTACTTTGGAAGAGAATTTAATTACCACAAGAAAATATTGGTGAGTAGTTTTGTAATCTTGAGTGTGGGGAAGAGCTTTCCAATACGACTCAAAAGACCAAAAAACATTTTTAATTGCTATATTTAACTACATAGAATTATAAAATATTTGCTACATATATGAGAGAAAGAAGTAAACACACTTACATATAAGAATCTCTTACAAACCCAAAACTATGATAGAAACAATTCACATAAAACGAAATTAAAATGGTCTGTATATGTAAGAAAAAGTGCCCACCTCAGCCATGCTTAAAAAACACAAATCAATATAACATTGAGATAGCACGTTTTGCTCATCAGATTGGTCAAGGTTCAAAAGAACGATAACACCCAGTGCTGATGAGGATGCAGGGAAAGAGGCACTCGCACGCACAGCTGGTGGGAGAGACAGCGGGTGCAGCCTTCTAGAGGAGACAACAGACACTAATTAACTGGCCTTCTAGGACTTTATCATGAATAGACGGTCCATGCACAAGAGTATTCAGGGAAGCACTGTTTATAGATACATGAAAAATTGGATACAAACTAAAAGTTTAGAGAAAAGGCTAAGTAAATTGTTACACATGCATCCTAAGCAGCATTAAAAAGAATGAGGGAGAACTTTGTGTTTGATTCAGAACCACTCGCAAGATTATCATTAGACATGAAAGGCAAATGCCAAGCAGTATATATATAGGATATTTGTAGTTGTAGAAATATGTTTATGTGTATGTATATGTATGTGTATATGTTTGTGTACATGGATATGTATATATATACACACATACATGTATAGGCACAAAAGTTCTAAAAAGATGCCCCCCAAATAGTTAACTGTGGATGCTTGGGGGGCTGAGATATAAGCCAATTGTACTTCCAAACTTTTTATCTTGAGACTTCTTTTTAATATACAAAAATAAAATGAGAAAGCTATGCCAAGTATGTGTGTGTGTGTGTGTGTGTGTGTGTGTGTGTGTGTTTTCACATAGGAAAGCTGTCAAAAATTATCAGTTTACTAAAACACAAATAACATGATACCATCTTTTTAAAAAAGAAGGTGTGTGTGTGTGTGTGTGTGTGTGTGTTGTATGTATCCGGCTTATTCATTACTTCATCTCACTGTTGGGCACAAAATTGGGGCTTAATAAACATTTGGTGAACAAATCAAAATTTATATTCCTGGAAGATATACGTTCCTATCTTAAATGGTGCTGGTTCCTGGGTGATGGGACTACGAATAATTTTTATTCTATGCATCATTTTCCCCTAAAGTTTAATAGCTATTGTGTGCATTACTTTCATAACTTTTTTTTATTAAAACATAGAAGCTAATCATTTCTCTAGAAAATTGGTAACTAACAGGCTGGTCAATGGGCCCAGCGGTTCAGGTCTGGGGCTACCATGGAAGATGGGGACTGGAGAGGCCAGACATCCTGGCACAGTCTGCCCGGGGCACAGTCTGACTACAGATCCCTCCCCCACTCTCCAGATTTCCATCCCAAACAAGCATCAAACTCACCAGGAAGCTATACAAACAGTCACACTGCCAAGCCCCAGCCCAGACTGGCCAGATCTCTGGAGATGGCCAAGGGCACTGTGGTCTGGAGCCTTCAAAGCCAAGAGTGGTGCCAGGCACAGGCTAGCCCGCACATCAAGGTTGGATGCTACTGCTTCACTGACACCCCAACATTCAAGGCCTCTAGTGATCTGGCCTCAGTTTACCACTCCAAAGTCAAATGGCACCCTGTCTCCCTTGAACCACATTCCCTCCACCCCTAATAAACTTGTCACTCTTCCTGAAACAGGCCTGGCCCCTTACACCTTCACACGGACAACTTCCCCATCTGGGATGTGGCCCCCACTTCACCCCCTGGCACACTGCTACCCATGGAAGCCGATCCTGAATGCAATTCAGAGACACCCGCATTGACAAATGGGATCTGGGAAGAGCCAGCAGCCACTGTGCATCCAGAGACCTGGGGTTTCCAGAACAACTCACCTTCCCTGGACTCAGATCACCCCTCCCAACCCAATTCTGGGCAGATGGCCTGCAGCCCTGAAACTGCAGCTGGCATGCTGCATCCTTTCCGGGGACAGCGTGCTCAGGCAGAATGCCCTAGAACCCTTCTCTCTTATAGATACGGTTACTGACGCCCAGGGAAGCTGGCACTATCCTGACCGCCCCCTCACCCCCCACAACTGCCGGCTCCTGAGCGATTCTCACACATGAATAAGCAACAAACATCCCACCAGAAAACACCAATATTGGGGCACCTCGGTGGCTCAGTCAGTTAAATGTCTGACTTCAGCTCAGGTCATAATCTCATGGTTCATGAGTTCGAGCCCCACATCAGGCTCTGTGCTGACAGCTCAGAGTCTGGAGCCTGCTGCAGATTCTGTGTCTCCCTCTCTCTCTGCCTCTCCCTCTCTCTCTCTAAAATAAACATTTAAAAAATACTTTTTAAAAACCGCATTTTTAAAAAAAATTTTTAACGTTTATTTATTACTGAGAGACAGAGACAGAACACGAGCAGGGGAGTGGCAGAGAGAGAGGGAGACACAGAACCCAAAGCAGGCTCCAGGCTCTGAGCTGTCAGCACAGCGCTTGACACGGGGCTCGAACCCACATGCTGTGAGATCTTGACCTGAGCCGAAGTTGGACCCTCAACTGACTGAGCTACCCAGGCGCCCCCCAAAAAACTGCATTTTTTTTTAATAGTTTATTGTCAAATTAGTTTCCACATAACACTCAGTGCTCATCCCCACAAGTGTCCTCAAAAAACTGCATTTAAAAGCCAGTCTTTCAATCAGCGCATCATGGGTGGAGTGGGGGCTCCCTGATCTGCACAGAATCTCCGCTGACTCAGGGGTCTCATCGTGGAATTGGGGTGGGGCCCCATCTTGGTCCTGGCCCATGAGGGTTCCAGCCCTCATCCACGCCCCTCACCCAGCCCAACACCCACCCCGAGCCTCTCCAGCTGGGCACAGCACCCGACACCCAAGATTCCTGTGTCCTCCTCCCCACATCTCACTCCCAGCCAGTGAGAGCCGAGCCCTGGATGTCCTGGCTCAGGGCTAGAGGAAAGTGTGCCATTTGTTGCGAGGAGAAATGGAAGGCCCTCGGATGCTGGGGATGGGGTGAGGTAAACCGGGTGACACTGGACCTGGTCCTGGAGCTCCAGCTCCTCTCACCTTCCCTCTGCTTTGGCTTTCAGTGAATCTGGTGGTCCCGGGACCAGCCACTTGGTTGGAGGTGGAAGGATGTCATGGAGCACTTGGCATGACAGAGGCCAACGGGCAGGGCCAGAGTGGGCAGGGAAGCCGCCCCGTGATGCACCCCCCACAGCAGAAGAGCGCAGCGAGCCCCTGGGGTGAGCCTGGACCTGATGCAATGTGAGACTCCAGCGCCCACCCCAGATGAACACGGCTAGGAGAGAAGGGAAGACTGAGGGAGCAGGTGGATCCACTTGTGCCCAGGCCGGTGCAGAGGGGTGGGGTCTTACAGGATTCTGTCCCCGGTGAAGTGAGCCCTGTCAAAGGCCCGGCCTGTGGACATCGAATCCCACCACTGCCCTTGACTGGCTCCTCAGCTCTGTGGCTCCAGGCGAACTCCCACCCTCTCTAACCTCAGTTTCCTCCTCTGTGAAATGGGCATAATGCCCCTGCCTCATCACTGGGTGGCTGTGTGGATGAAATGAGAATGGCCACGTAAACGTTCAGCCCAGCACTGGCTCTGAGCGAGCACTCACCTGGTGATGGGGAGGCCTCGCCGGGGACATCTGGTCCTCTCCCTGGGCCCCCACTCCAGGCCCTCACCCACTGGCTGGCCCCCAACAAGCTCCTCTTCCCAAGGCAATTGGGGCCATCAGGTGGGAAGCACCCTTGACTTCTTAGGGCCCCAAACAAGTCCCCCCACCACGTGCCCTGCTGAGCTTGCAGCCGACGCCTTCTGCTGGGCTCTGTCTCCAGCCCTCTTTTCTCTCTCTCCATATCCCTGTGGCCCAAACCCTTGAAGGAAAAGTCCTTGGACTCCCTCCAGCGGCATCTGGGCCCTCTCATTGCTCACCCCTGCACAGGCAAACTCCCAGGAGGGTCCTCAGCACCCACCCATCTACCCAGATTCTGCCCGCTCCCCTTGCCCACCAAGGCCACCCCCCCTTTCAGGTGCATCTCTGTCCTGTCTCAGCTTCTTGACCCAGCCTTCCTTTGAGATTCCTCCTTCTCTTGGCTTCTCTCTCCCGCCACACCCTGCCCCCCACCAACTGACCCGTCTTCACAAGAAACATCCACTTTGTTCCTTGCTGAACCCTGAGCACCTAGAACACCGTGCCGAGCACAACTGAATGAATGAACAGAGAGAAGCCAGAGCCCAGTGGAAGGGAAAAGGATTGAGAAGGCCCCAAAAACAGAGCCAGGCAGGACAGGCCATCATGGTGGGCAGAGTGGACATCACTGTGCAGATAGGGACCCGCAGGAGGCTGGAGACGCTAGTAAGGTAAGGACCATAGAGCCAAATACGCTGGATTCCAACGCTGATTCTGCCTCCACTTCCTCATCTATAAAGTGGGGCCAATAACCCCCTCAGAAGGCATTTGGGGGGTTAAGCAAGCATGTGATGCCAATTCGCTCCTGTCCAATGCTTGCTTTAGGTGCCTGAGATCATCTCCTTCTCACCACAAGCCTGGAAGGGCAGATTGCTATCCCCATTTTTCAGATGAGGAAACCAAAGCCAGAGTGGTTAGATGGTTTGCCCAGGACCACAGAGTTCAATTCAAGAATGATGGGGATGGGTGTTGAACCCAAATGGTCTGACCCCAAATCCAGTGCTCCCAAACACAGCCCAGCAGCCCAGCACAACATACGTGCTCCGGTAGTGAAGCTGCCCACCCAGCTCGGGGACTTGTTCTCTGGGGTTGCCCAGAGGTGAGGTCAGTAAGGAGCCCACAGTGGTGAAGGCTTTGGCTAGAAAGTAAGGACCTAACAGGCTAGATGAGAAAGGACAGAGAACCTCACACTTCAGTCTGGGAGTCTGAATGTGAGCCAGTGGCCATAGGAAGCCAGAGCAGGTTCTTGAGTGAGAAAAGCCCTCCAGCATCAGCGGGCAGGGTAGATCGAAGGCACTATGTCCATGGAGCAGAATTTTATACTCTAAGAGGACAAAGATCAGGCCTGGCTTATCTAACCTTTCAGCCCTCTGCAGCTGGCTTAGCACCTGGCACATGGTAGGCAAACTACTGATGGATAAATGAATGAAAGAACGAATGAATGAGGTTGCCACATTGAAATGGACTACACCTTGAACCCAACAGGTTCTCTTCTGGGAGTGACGTGCATACAGGGTCTTCCGCACAGCTTTGTTAATAACAACAAAAGACAGACCACAATCAAAATATCTATCACAGCGGGCCGGTTCAATAAATCAAGGCCATCTGCTCAACAGAATACTGTAAATTAAAGAGCACCCTTCCACAGTGACATGGAAAGATGTCCAGGACCCAGGAAGTGAAAAGGGCGAGAGAGAGATCATGGTGCAGAGTTTTGGATGTTCGTGTCTTATAATCTTATGAAACATCCATGTGCACAGAGAAGCTTGAGAAAGGAGAAGGCAGTGGCGCTCTGTGGCCGGTGGAGGTAGGAACTGGGGACCTCACCCTTCTGTCTACAAATAACTTTGAGCCACATGGATGGCTATGTATCAAAATAATTAAATTTAAAATATTTTGTGATGGGTTCCAGGGTGAGGCAGGGTCCAGGGAGAAGAGGGAAAAGCGGAAGACTGAGCTCAGCTCTGCTCTCTGGCCTTGAGGAGCCAAAGCCAGGGCCATGTGTGCTGGATGCACCATGGAGCGCCCCTCGGGCCCCTACTGAGGGGTGACTGGAGTAGGGGCAGGAGGTGATGAACTGGCTGGGGTCACACCTCTTCCCCCCCCCCCAAAAGGGCAGGCTACCTTCCTGATGGATGCCCCTGATGTGCGGGGGAGAAAACCGAGCCACAGAGGAGGCAAGTCATTTGCCTGCCAGGTCACTGGCCTGGGAATGAGATAAAACTGGTATAGGAACTCCTGTTCCAAGTTCAGACTTATTCATCTACTTCATTCATCCATTCATTCATTCGTTCATTCATTATTAGATAACCCTTGAGCTCCTGCTTTCTGCCAGGCTCTGGACTGGATTCTGGGGGCTCGTACGTAAGTTGGAGGAGGGCTGGGAGACACACCTAGGGCTGGGATGTGAACAACTTGTCAGAATCCATGAATGGGAGCCTGGGCAGAGGGAAGAAGTATAAGCAAACCCTGGGAGGTGGGAGGAGAGCAGTCTCACTGGGGACGCAGGCATGGGTGCCCAGCCTCACCCTTCCATTCTTTTTTTTTTTTAATATTTTTATTTATTTCTAGGAGAGAGAGAGACAGCGTGAGCAGGGGAGGGTCAGAGAGAGAGGGAGACACAGACTCCGAAATAGGCTCCAGGCTCTGAGCTGGCAGTCAGCACAGAGCCCGACGCGGGGCTCGAACCCACGAACCGCGAGATCATGACCTAAGCGAAAGTCGGACGCTTAACCGACTAAGCCACCCAGGCGCCCCACTCACCCTTCCACTCTTGATTCAGAGCCTCCAGGCAGAGCCGGAGACCTGCCCAAACCATGAACACCCAAACTGGGAAACCCCAGGCTCAATGTTGGTGTCCTAGGGGAAGGGCAGGAGAAAGCAAGATCTGGGCGGCTGGACTGGGCGAGCAGGTGTGTGAAGGCCGGGCAGAGGGCTCAGACCCGTGAGCAGAGCAGCCCACCAATGTGCACCTCAGTGGGGAGGGGCACAGAGCGAGGAGGGCGGGGGTGGGGGCGGGGGTGGAGGNGCCAGCTGAGGGGGCTCACTGTGTCCTCCCCCCAAAGTTCTTTATCAGCAGGATGCGCCGTTGCCAGGGAGCCTGCCTCGGGCCCTGCTCCAGCCGTTGCTGGGAGGATTATCAGAAAGATTTGAGTCTTTTTAATTAAATCTGAGCCAAATGCAATCCTGTACCCGCCGCTCAGAGAAGCCCATTCAGTATCCTGTCGATGTCTCTGATAGCTTTGTCTCGCAGACCCTGCTATCAGGACGCCTATCTGGTTGCAAGGCGGGCACCCCTGTCCCCAGCCTGACGGTGCTGGGCACCTGGAGAGCAAATACATGGAAAGGCCCCCTCCGCCTGCAAGATACTGGCCTCCGGGGAAAGTGCCCTGAGCCAGGCAGGAAACTAGGCACCTCTAATCCCCCTACTCAGCCATCAGAGCCACCTCCCCGGCCACAGTGCCCAAGCCCACACCCCTTGAGCTTTTACTCAATGCTAGGTGTGGTACCCAGCTTGTGGATTCCTCAGGCTGCAACTCAAAAGGAAGGTTCTGTTATCATTTCCATTTTTCAGAAGAGAAAACAGAGCCCCAGAGGGGGAAGTCACTCACCCAGGTCCACACAGCTAGGAAGTGGGAGAACCAGGATTCTAACCTCGATCGTTCCGACTCCAAAATCTCTGCTCAATTGCTGCATCTCCCCAGCTTGGGCCTCCCCAGCCATCCCAACCTCCCTCTTGCCAAGGCCTCCTGGTCTCCTTCCAGAAGCTCTCACCACTAGTGATCACAATACCGACATTACTAACAGCCAAGACTTTCTGAGAGGCCACTGTGTGCCTCATTCGGGCCTCCCCAGCCTCAGGGGGCAGATTCCGGTCCTGCCCCCTCTCCTGACAGAAGGGTGAGTCAGGGAGAGTCCTGCCCGGGGCTTCCTCGTTTAAAGCTGGCCGTCTCAGCCTGGCTCCTCCCCAAAGGAGGCGAGTGCAGGCCTGGCACGGCCGGGGAGCGGGAGGCAAGTTGGGGTTGGGGCTTGGAGTTGGTTCACCCTGTGGCCAGAGGACAAAATTAACTCGATAAATAACGTGGGCATGTGGGGGTGGGGGTGTTCTTTTTAGAAAACCCGGCAGCTCTGGGCCCCCACGCCTATGCGCTGACTTTATAGAGCTAAGTTTTAATTGCGGGCCCCACACCCTGGCTGCAGCCTCTCTGCAGAGGAGGACGTGTGTTCTTTTTAATTAAATCTGTCTGTCATCTCACTGTATTGTCGTATGAAGAGAGGCCCATTAGTGGCGCGTGGGTTGCTGGGAAACCGCATGCTGTACTGGACACACGGGCCGTGCAAAAACCTCCCGTAGGGCCACGATCGCTGGCCCCTCCCCTGCCCACACTGTGCCACCCAGGACAAGCTCCTAGACAGAGCCTTCTCACGCTCGGCCCCAGTAAGTTCCAGGCAGGCACCTGCCACTCGGAGCTCTTGCTAAGCAGGGGAGACCCTCACCCCAGGAACAGCCAGGAACTGGACTCTGGGGTCAGAGAGACCTGGGCTGAATCCTGGCTTGGCTACCTGTTTGCTGCATGACTCGAGGGTGGTAACTTCACCGCTTTTGGTAACAGTGATGATGGGCAGCTTGTATTTGCTGGATCATCCTGGTAGGTAGTCTACAAGCTTTATGTGCACAATGCTATTAACCTTACACAACACCCCAAGTAGGGACTGTTGTTATCCTGGTATACAGGTAGGGAAACTGAGGCTCAGAAACAAACCACTGTGGGTCACACAGCTTATATGATGGCTGAGCTAGGATTTGAATGGACTACTGGCTCAATTTCCCCACCTGAAAAAGAAAGAAAACAATCCTCAACTGGGAATGGGACATTATATAGGACAGTGAAGGGCATGGAATAAGTTTTAATAAATGATGGTTTTCATTTAACCTTTGTAATTTAAGTACAGGAGTGGCTATTTGTTCCATTTTCCAAAAGGGGACTGTGGTCCTGCCCCCCATAGTCCCTTGTACACCCCCCCCGATGTCACCCCACACATGGACATTCCAGCAGCCTCCTTATCAGGCTTCCCACCCTGACTACATGCCTTTCAATCCTGTCTCATCTGGGCACTCAGAGCTGTCTCTTATTCTACCATTACAATCATGTATATTTGATTTTACTTGATTATAATTTGATTTTTACTTGATTATAAAATAAAATCAGGATAAATAGTATGAGAGAAAAGTATAAAAAGAAAATTTAAATCACATGTAATCCAGGTCACCTAGGCAGCTCAGTGCATTAAACTTCTGACTCTTGATTTCAGCTCAGGTCATAATCTCACGAGATTGAGCTCTGAGTCAGGTTCCATGCTCAGCATGGAGACTCTCTCTCTCCCTCTCTCTCTCTGCCCCTTTCCCACTCACTCTCTCTCTCAAAAGACTTGATTAAAATCAATCAATTAATCAATCAATCACATGTAATCCCATACTGTCATCTATTTGCGTTAACTTCTGTCTGTAATTTTACTGTTTTCCCATTCATTCATTCATTCATTCATTACTTAGTGAGCCTCTACTCTGTGTCAAGTCTTGTGCATGATACTGGGGGGAAAGTTGTGAACAAGACTAACCTGGTCATTGCCCTCAATGAGCTCAACATATGAGAGGAGATTGATATCAAATAGACAAGCACATCTATAATACTGAACTCACATGTAAAATGTGCTACCCTACATATTCCAAGGATTAAACACCATGACCAAATGGGATTTACTTCTGGAATGCAAGGGTGGTTTGACTGAAAACTGATCAATGTAATGTACCACATTAACATAATGAAGGGGGAAAAACACATGATCATCTCAGTTGACGCAGAAAGAGCACTCAACAAAATTGAGCACCATTTCATGATTTTAAAAAACACTAAAAAAAACTAGGAATAAATGACAACCATCTCAATATAATAGAAGCCATATATGCAAAACTCACAGCAAACATCATACTCAATGATAAAAGATTGAAAGCTTTTCCTTAAGATCAGGAATAAGGTGAGGAAGCTTGCTTTTGCCATTTCTACTCAAGGTAGTACTGCACATTCTAGCCAGAGCAATTAGGCAAGAAAAAGAACTAGAAGGCATTCAACTAGAATAGCAGAAGTAAACTTAACTCTGCTCACAGATGATATGATCTTATGTGTTTAAAACACTGAAATTACACATATACACACAGACAGAAACATGGTTAGAACTAATAAATTCAGCAAAGTAGCAGGATACAAAGTCAACACACAAAATCAGTTGCATTTCTGTACCTTAACAATGAACAATCTAAAAAGGAAATCAAGAAAACAATTCCATTTATAAAGGCATTAATGAAAAATAAAATATTTAAGAATTAACTAAGAAGGTTAAAAATTTGTACAATATAAACTACAAAACATTTCCAAAAATAAATTAAAAATGAGAAATAGATGGAAAGACATCCCATGTTCATGGATAAGAATAATTAATATCTCTAAAATATCAATACTACCCAAGACAATCTACATGCTTAATGCCATCCCAACAACTTTTTTTCGGACATAGAAAAACTCACCCTCAAAACTAAAATTCATATGGTATCTCAAGGGACAGCAAATAGCTAAAGCAATCCTGAAAAAAGAACAAAGTTGGATTCATACTTCCTGATTTCAAAACTTACCAAAAAGCTACATTAATCAAAACAGTGTGGAAATGACACAAAGGCCAATGGGACAGAATGGAGGGTCCATAATATGCCCTCGTGTGTATGGTCAAATCATTTTCAACAAGAATGTGAAGACTAGTCAATGGGGAAAAGACAATCTTCTCAACAAACAGCATTAAAAAAACTAGACATCTGCTTACAAAAGAATGAAATTAGACTACATGATCCAGCAATTTCACTTCTGGGAATAAATATACTCAACAGAATTGAAAGTAGGGAGGCAAAGTGCCTCGGGGAAGAAAGAAGACGACATAAATTTCTGAATTTTGTTCCACACGCCTTTTACAACTACAAATTTTTTAAAAAAATAGATAACATTCAAGAAATAAGTAATGTGTTTTTCAAATATTATGATTTAAAATTTTCTCTTTTTTCAGTGCTTATTTATGTTGAGAGGTAGAAGGAGAAAGAGAAAGAAAGACCATGAGTGGGGGAGGGGCAGAGAGGAAGAGAGAAAATCCCAAGCAGGCTCTGTGCTATTAGCAACGCTTGCTATAAGCAAGGCTTAAATTGTGAGATCATGACCTGACTGAAATCAAGAGTTGGACAATCAACAGACTGAGCTGCCCAGGCATCCCTAAAATTTCTGAGATAAAGTTTTGGTATCTATTCACCTGGATTCAAATCCTAAACCCCTCATTTCCTGGCTATGTGACCTTAGCAAGTAGCCTCACCTCTCTGAGCCCCAGGTTCTTCATCTGCACTGTTCAGATAGGAACAACCCTTCAAGGAATGAGAACAATATGTATTAAGTGCCCAGCACATAGTAGGCACTCAGCTCTTCCCACCTGAACTTGACTAGGACCCTCACACTCAGCTTAGCCTGAGCATCCTCACTCCCTGGCCCACACCAGGACCATCTCTAGCTCTGGCTTCAACGGAGATCTCTCCCTCTGGGGATGGCCCTGAACAGATCCGGCCCCAGGTATGGCTAGGAAGTCCCCTCTACACTGGACAAGGGACTGGAAATGGAGGCCCCAAGGAAAGGGGTCCCCCTCTGGAGACCTACAGCCGTCATCCATCCCCTGCCAGCCAGCTAGCGCATCTGACGCCCATGTGTGTGCTCCCTCAGCCAGGGGTTTGGGCTCCGTGTTTTACGACTTTCTAATCCTCACTTGGCAGAGAGGAAGTGGTTGGTCGGCTGGGCCGTGCGGAGAGTGGCCGGAGGATCCGCAAATGAAAGATTCATGAACCATCAAATGGGAGTTCCTCCGAGGCTGCCCCAGCCCTTCACATGGAGATAAATCACTGCTAGGGAAGGAAGATAAAAGGTGCCGTGATGCAGGGTCCGTCTTATGAGAAGCAGTGTGCTGAGGGGGACTTTTTCCCTGAGCTCCTGCAGAGCTGGGCTGGTGATGGCCCCAGGAGCTCCTGAGAGCAGTTCCTCGCCGTCTTCCCCAGACACAGAGGACATGCAACCTGTATGATCACACAGAGCCTTGTACCGAGAAGGGCTTCATGCTTGGCTTAATGTTCTGCCGTTGCTGCCTTGAAATTCGTCATAACTTTTGAGCCGAGGACCCCACGTTTTCATTTTGTGCTGGATTCTGAAAATGATATATCCGGCCATAACTGGCCAGGAGTGGCTTTGGACATCTGATGCCCCACACCCTCTCTGATGGGTTTGTACCTGGTGCTGCTTACACACCTCCAGAGACAGGGGTGGCCCTTGTCCTCCTGTGGGGGCCCCAAGTCGGCTAGTGGGCAACTGAAGCTCAGAGATCTTACCTCACAGTGGTTGAAGGAATGATCCAAGATCTAATAGTCCTGGATCCCCACTGGCTGTGTAACCTAGGGCATGTCATTGCACCCCAGTTTCCCTGGTTGCAGAATAAGGTTTAATAATAGGGCTACTGTGAAAAGTCCAATGAAATGATGCAATATGGTGCCTGGCACATACTGCTTCTCTACTTAATCAATGATAGCTGTTATTATACACTATTGGATGAGGTCTCCTTCTATCGGGTTGGGGTGTGCAGGCCTGAAGACTGGTTAGAGGGAGGAGGCAGGAGATGGTACATGCAACACGCACACACACTTGAAAGTCAAACCTATGAACTTCACCTGGGCTCCACCCATCAGGTACCTTGTTCTCTGCTGCCATCTGCTGGCATAAGTCAGGCACTGCACCGCAAGTGGCGTTGCTGGACACCAATTTCCATTTGTCCTTCTAATAATGAGAAGATAATCAAATCATTTGACAGTTCACAGAGGGCCTGCTCTGTGCAGGCACTGGGGACCTTGTGGTGAACAAAAGATAAAGTCCCTTCCCTCTTGGAGCTGACAGTTTTGTGGGAGAAATGGATAATAAGCAAGAAAACCAATACTTTGATTTCCGCTGGTGATAAGCACAATGGAAAGAGGAAAACAAAAAGGCGAAAGGTGGGGAATAGAGTCAGCGGGCTCTCACTGGAGCCAGAAGGACAAAGTCCATTCTGGGGCAGGGATAGGGAGGTGCCAGGCTGAAAGGCAGGCAGGCAGAGGGACACGGGGTAGGCTCTGCGGCTTGTCTGGTCCCATCAGCCTGGCTTCTCAGCCCCGCCCCCACTGCCTGAGCAGCTCTGGGCAACTTCCTCCCCTGACCCAAGCCTCAATTTCCTCATCTGGAATATGGGGAGAATCACAGCCTCTTCTCAAATTAATGCTGTTGTGTGCATGCTCAGTGAGATCCTGAAGGGGAAAACATTTTGTGAATTGCATTATTCTTACCCATTATAATCTTATTGTTAGCTAACATTTGTTGTGCACCCACTGAGGAACTCTGCTAGGCTCTTTTTTTAAATTATCTCAATGAATCCTTTAAAAATGAAAAAAGCCTGCTATGTCGGTGCTGTGATGACTAACCGCCTAAAGCCCAAGGACACCCAGGACAGTGGCAGCACAGGGGATTGGGCGAGTAAGAGTTTGGGGACCAGGCTGTCAGCAGGAGGCTGAGTGTCTGGCCCTCCTCCAGAGTAGGTCACCTGCATGACCCTTGGGGCTTCACCACCCTGAGATGAGACGGTGGGAGAAGGAGGGACCTCCCCGACGGGTGGCAGACCCTGGGGCTCCCACCTCCAAGACTCAGGGAAACATCGCCTGTTGAGTATGACTCTCCCACACAGTGCGGCCCTCCAGAGGCAGGGCTGACTTCCCGTATCCACGCAACTTAGTCATTCACTCTAAGCCGCGCCGTCCGACCCCGGATACGCTGCCTCTTCTCTCTGGCCTCAAGTGTTCTCATCTCTAAAGTGGGGAGAATAAGCAAACTCACCGAGGAGTTTGTGAAGGGACAGAGTTAAAAGTGATGGAAACTGTGAAGTGCAGTGCACACAGGCCTCACTATCTCTGCTTCTTTCCAAGCAGCGTGGGAGGCACTTTTCATCCTCACAACAACCCCATAAGTAGGCAACTCATCCTGATATGTCTGGACGTTTCTGGGTTCTAGCACCCAAAGTCCTGCATCCCAGGAAGTCCCTCAGTTCTGGGCAACCCTGTAGGTTAAGGGATATTTTCTATGTGTTCCAGGTGAGGAAACTGAGGCTCAGGGTAGACAGGCATTTGCTCAGGGTCCCACAGCCAGGAAGAGGCTTTAGAGCTGTCCTCTGGCTAAGGCACCTGGCTGATCCCCGTAGACAGGGAGAGCCATGGAAGGTTCAGGGCAGTGGCAGGCTCGTGCACAGGAGCCCACTGCCCACCCAGGCGGGTCTGTGCTGTGCGGCCACTGAGGTGCCAGCCAGTGATACACTTCAGAGGAGGACAATCCGAACGAACAGCAAAACACCCTGTTACACTCCCTTCCTTGTTTAGGTTTCCACTTTGAAGACACAAATGCCTCAAATAAGTTCAACATGGGCTTGAGGCCCAAGAGACTCAGGCCCCAATTGCTTCCAAATGGGGCAGCAGACCTCACCTCCCCAGAACCTGTGCTTGACGTACACACGGTTTCAGATGCCTGAGTGTCCCTAGCAGAGCAGGACAGGGCGACATGTGCTCCTGGAAAGCCGGGCTGTGGAGTGGGAAGGAAAGGCCCAGACTCAGGGCTGATAGGCTGGGGACAAACCCCAGCCCTGAGATTGCACTGTCAGCCACCACGCACTGAGCAATCACTGAGGAAGCCCACAGACATCACTGGATTCTCACTGTGCATGGTGAAGTAAGACCAATTATCCCCATTTTACAGGTGGATAAGCTAAGGCTGAGAGACAACATGACTCATCCCAGGTCACCCAAGGGGAAGTGCCTGAGCCAGATCAGACCCAGGATCCTACGGCCTCAAAGCCTCCATATCCTGCCTCCTGCAGACTTGAGGTGTGACTTGGGCAGGTTTCTGCCCTCTGTGTCTTGGCTGCTCATCTGGAAGATAGGAGCAAGAGCCTACACCTCCAAGTGCATTGAGAGGCCTCAAAAGAGATGGAGTTTGTAAAGCATTCAGGAGGGATGGGATCATGGTGATGGGAAAGGCTGATAACAGTTACCACCACTGATATCCAGTGACATTATCCTCATGTTCAAGTACATGATTTGCTACTATAGTTTTGCTGCCACTGTGGCACCTGGGAGCAAGGAGAGCTATTTATTGAGCACTTACTATGTGCTGGGTCCTGCTGCTGGTTCTTCTAGACATTAACTCATGTAATTTTCACAACAACCCCAAGATAGGCACCCTCATCATTCTCCTCGGCAATTTACAGGTGCAGCACTGAGACCCAGAGAGGAGCTTGCCTGCAATCACTCAGCTACTAAGTGGCAGGGCCGGTATCTAAACCCAAGCAGGCTGGGTGGGTTTACACTGAGTTTGATTCCATAGGACAGAGGCTCCTGGAGGCAGCTGGGGCCGCGGGACAGGGCCAGAGCCAGGGACTCCTGGCTTTGGTGAAGGGCAGGAAGCTGAACCGAGTCGGGGCCCCTGGGGCGCTGCAGGTGGAGTTCTCCCTGCCCTAGAGGAGGTCACAGACTGAAGACAGGACCTCAGGCATCCATGACTCACGTGATACAAGCAAAGGCTGGGCTTTCCAAGTTCAAGGAGGGGGGGGCAGCCTTTTCTGAGAGGGTCAGAAGACCTGGAGAGGGGGCCCTGTGATCCGGCCCTCAGGGAGCCTGAGCAGTTGACCAGCGGGCCTTGCGGGGTGGAGGGAAGGAGGGCCAAGGAAGGGGGCTGGGGGGGGGCTCAGGGCTTGCAGGAGGCAGTAGGCAGGGTCCCCACCCACAGCTCTGAAATCCCCCCTGGAGAGGAGAGAAGGGCTGGAGCTGGGCTGCAGGAAGGGACGGGAAGGAGGCGGGGGCCAGCGGGGAGGGAGGGGGGAGGGGCCCCAGGTGGGAAGCAGGTGGGGGGTGGGTGGGAGGCAGGAGACAGATGAAGCCTGGACAGGGAGGAAACAGAGAACAAGATGAGAGATAAGATTTCAAAGGCGCGTCAGACGGTGGCAGCGGCTGAGCACAGGAGCAGCGCCTGGATGGGGTGAGGCAGGGGTGGTGTGGGTGGGTAATTCTGAGAGTCCTGAGGAGGGGAGGGGATAGGAGGCCCAGGGGCAACTCTAGACGGGGCCCCCCAGAGCCCTGACAACACCACTGGGTCCCCTAGGACGCCCCACTGTGCCCCACTCTAGTCCTGCGTTGCTGTCCCCCGCCATGGTCTACTGTGCCCCTGACAGTTCAGCTGAGACTCATGTCCTCTAAGCAGGGGTATGTCCAGTACTGTCCCCTGTGTCCCTAGCCACCGTGTGACCCCAACCTCTCCCCATCTGTGTCCCTGTGGCACTAGTCATACCTCCCCCTTTTTAATGTTTATTTATTTTTGAAAGACAGAGACAGCGTGCACGCACAAGTGGGGGAGGGGCAGAGAGACGGGGGACAGAGGATCCAAAGCAGGTTCTGTGCTGACAGCAGAGAACCCAATGCAGGGCTCGAACTCACAAACCATGAGATCGTGACGTAAGCCGAAGTCGGACACTTAGCCGACTGAGCCACCCAGGCGCCCCTGGCCAGGCCCTTTACAGCACCACCTGGCTCTGCCCTTGCCCAGGTATGGACGCTCACGCTCTGAGCAGGCAGCATCCCTGTGCAGTGGAAGGGGATGTCCCAGCGTCACTGGGCAGGCCATGGGGTGAGGGGCCTCTCCTTGCTCCTGCAGCCCCTACATTCCAGAAGCAGATAGAACTCACAGGGAGGGGCCGAGGAGAAACCCATGCAGGGCTGAGTCCTTGGGAACATCGGGAAGGACCTGAAGGTACCTTCACCCCCACCCTAGGCTCGTGTTCACACCTCATCCCAGGGAGCCTGCAGGTGGCTCTGGGGACACAGGGGCAGGCCGGCCCTGCGGTAGCCCCTGACCTGCACCCATCAGCCCAAAGCCCCCACTCTCTCCTCTACCCCTTTGCACCACGGGTGTTGGCAGCAGAGGCAGCCCGGGTCAGCACCCAGCTCCACCCCCTACTTGCTGGGAGCCCTTGGGCAGCTGTCCAGTTCACAGAGGCTCAAGCATGGAGGCATCGATGACGGTACCTGCATCCCAGGGTTGATGTTAGGAGCTGGTGAGGCATGGCACATAGTAGGGCTTTGTCGAATTGTCATATGATCTGCTCCCCACAACCCTGCCATCTCCATGGCCCTGCTGTAAACCATGGGGTATGAAAAGCCCAGCTGGAGGGTAAGACCCTGGGTGCTCAGCGGCATCGGGCAGTTGGAACCCAGGGGGGTTGCTGACATGTGGCCTGGGTCGAATGACAAGTGTCACTGTCCCACCGGTGCCAATTTGCAGCCCATCCGTGCCAAATCCCTAGGTGAATGGGTACCGGCTGAAGAGAGACCCACATCTAGGGCCACTCTGGACTTTTGGTAACCACGATGATGACGCAGCAACTGAGGCCAGTGCATGGAGCAGGTGAGGACCTGAATCTTAGCCGGTGAATCCAGTGTGGGTCAGGAGTTTCATTTGTGCAGCAAACAGGGCTCGTGCCGGAGCTGCGTGTGCAGCGGATGCAGGCCTGTAGGATGCAGGCTCTGTTCCAGAGCTACAGCAGAGAGCGACACAGCCCCATACCCCTGTCCTCATGCCACTCATGTTCTAGAAAGGCAGGCACAGGCACTAAACAAAATTAATAAGCAACAAATACCACACAGGTCAGATGGTGCCGAGTGCTCCAGGAAAAACAGAACAGGGAAGGAAATGAGGAGTACTGGGCGGCGTGGGGGGGGGGGTTCATTTCAAAGAAGTTACAAGCAGGGAGGTGGGTTAGAAGGCTATTGCCGTAATTTGAGCAGACGGTGATGGTGCCCTCGACTAGATACAGGTGAAGTGGCTGGAGCGCGGGAGAGGTGCTCAGAGTCAGGGAGAGCTGAGGTTTCTGAACAGAGTAGAGTGTGGAGTGAGAGAAAGAAGACAGGTCTTTGGCCTGAGCAAGACGCAAGAAGGAATCCCCTTTATAGAGATGGGGAGGATGTGGAACGACCAGGTGGGGGGGGCGTTCCCTGTCGATCTTGAACTTCACGCACAGAGGAGCAGGTGGGTGCCGTGGGCGACAATCTGCAGTGGCTGCAGAAATGCCACTGTCTGTGTGTGGGCAGCTTGCACAGCGCATCACAGCAGAAGGGCTGGACCTCTGAGCTCCGGCAGGGCAGACGAAGAGCAGCTCCTGGTATAGCAGGCGTTAGCATCTGATCACCCAGAGGGGCAGGAGAGAGCAACGCGGAGCAGAGGCTGGGCCCGGTGGGTAGAGCCAGCAAGGTAGGCCTAAGGGTGGAAAAGGTGGCCTCCGAGTGCTGCTTTGAGAAGTCCCGCGACCCACCAGGCCAGCATGGATGGTCCTCCACAGCCTCTGATATCAGGACAAATGGAGAGCGTAGAGTTAGACCAAATTTGAATCCTGCCTCTCTACACCCCAATGGGCAAGCCTGGCAGCCCAGTCTCAGACATCTACGGGATAAAATCAGTGCTCAGTGAGCCTACACTGGGAGCTCTCAATACTCTTCTTTCGTGCATTACAGCACAGCCAAATTCACTTTTTGTAAATAACTTTACCTTGGTTAATGTCTAGCAGGTACATATTAGCTCACCAGCCATTCTGCTAAACACTGAATTATCTTGCTTAACCCCTATCCTCACCTTAACCTTAACTCTCTGTCATTTAAATACAAATCACTGTAAAGCAGTCAGAGCCTGCCTGGCTATGAGCCATGTGACTTCTGTTCAACCATCCAAGGTAGAATGGCTATGAAGGGCACACTGTGGACCCACATACAGCCCCAAGCTGCTTGAGGCCATTAGCCAAATGTCACAGTATATGGAATACTACTCAGCAATAAAAAGTTAGAATCTATCGATATTGACAGTCACTTAGATGGATCGCCAGGGAATTGCACTGGGGTTGGGGGCGGGCATCCAGGAACAGTCCCACAAAGTCATGTATCATATGATTCCACTTATATGACATTTTTGAAATGACAACATTTTATTGATGCCTGAGGGGTGATGGTTGTGCTGGTCTTTTGGTTTTTTTTAATGTTTTTTACTTATTCCTGAGAGAGAGAGACAGCATGAACAGGGGAGGGTCAGAGAGAGAGGGAGACACAGAATCAGAAACCGGTTCCAGGCTCTGAGCTAGCTGTCAGCACAGAGCCTGATGTAGGGCTCAAACCCACGAACGGTGAACTCATGAGCTGAGCTGAAGTCAGACGCTTAACTGACTGAGCCACCCAGGCTCCCCGAAATGACAACATTTTAGAAATGAAAACTAGATTAGACGTTGCCAGAGGTTAAAAATGGGAAGTGCAGGAAGGAGGGGATGTGGTTATTAAAGGACACAAGTAAGGTCCTGTGGGGAGAGAACTGTTCTGTACGTTGACCGTGGTGGTGGATACAAGCATCTACATGTGTGGTTCAACTGCACAGAACCAGGGGCCCCTGGGTGGCTCAGTTGGTCAAGTGTTTGACTTTGGCTCAGGTCATGATCTCACGGCTGGGGAGTTCAAGCCCCACATCGGGCTTGTGCTGACAGCGCAGAGCCTAGAGCCTGCTTCAGATTTGGTGTCTATCTTTCTCTGCCCTTCCTCTGCTCGTGCTCTCTCTCTCTCTCTCTCTCTCACACACACACACACACACTCCCTCTCAAATATAAATAAACATTAAAAAATTAAAAGAAAAAAATTGCATAGAACCAGACATACACACACACACACACACACACACACACACACACACGAGCACAAGTAAAACGGGAATCTGAATAAGCCCTGTGGATTACATCTATGTCAATTTCCTGGAGGGGATATTGTACCACACTTTACAAGATGTTACTATTGGACTAAAAGTGCTGTAAAAGGCATAGAGAGATGTTTCTTCATTATTTCTTACAACTGTGTGTGGATCTACATTTATCTCAAAGTGTTTAATTATACTTTAAAAAAATAATGAGATGTCCACTAACAACACCCTGGCTATTTACTCCTGGGCTAGTCATTGCCAATGGGCCAGCGTCCAATAAGACACTGAAAGGTTATGATAGAAACACACTATCTGAATACACAAAATAGACTGCACTTCTAAGGTCTAGAGCTAGGCTGTCCAACAGGAGCCACCAGCCACGTGCAGCCACTAAGCCCTTGAAATACAGCCAGGACCCACTGACATGTGCTGCTAGACACGCCAGATTACACACCAGATTTCGAGCACATAATATGAATGAAAGAACGTAAACTGTCTCATTAATTTTTTATATGGACTACATGTTGAAATGACAGCATTTTTTATATATTGGATTAAGTAACATATTTTATTAAAATGGCTTTCATCTGTTTCTTTTTTCAGTGACTCCTAGGAAACTTTAAAGTGCATACATTTTATGCATTTCTATTGGATGGCACTGCTGGAGGCCAACCAGAGGATCCACGATTATCATCAAATCATGAAGGTTCCAACTGGAACTCACCCCTGGTTGATGTCACTGATCCCTTTTCTGACTTCCCAAGGGGCGCTCCCTACTGGCCGTATCTCCGCAGGACCCAGATCTGGTTCTGTGTGGTATCAGATGCCAGGTAGGCCCACAAGGCTTGGCCCAAGGTCTCCCCAGAGGTCAAGTCATGACCAGTAAAAGCCACAGTCACGTGTTCTTTCTTTTTTTGTTGTTTTTAAGTTTATTTATTTTTGAGAGAGAGCATGCGCACAAGCTGGGGAAGGGCAGAGAAAAGACAATCTCAAACAGGCTCCACACCATCAGCACAGAGCCCGATGTGCGGCTCGAACTCACAAACCGCAAGATGGTGACCTGAACCGAGATCAAGAGTCGGAAGCTGAGCTGACTGCGCCACCCAGGTGCCCCAACCCTGTGTTCTTTCTGATGGTAACCACACCTCTAGTGGTGAGCACTGCCTCATGTACAGAATCATTATGTCGTATGCCTGAAAATAACACATTGTATGCCAACTATACTCCGATTATTGAAAAATAAGAAATTAAACACTCTATCTTTCTGAAACTTATGGCTAATAAAAAAACATAACACGTTCATTTCTTTCTGTACTAAAAGAAAAACAAAACCTACAACCATATGTTCTTTCTAGAAGGTTTCCTCACAAGTGGCTCCCAGGCTCAGGTACAGGCTGATTCACTCTCACCTTGGGTCCAGCCCAGATGTCACTCTTCAGAGATGCTGTGTGGACACTGTGCAGCACTCCAGATGCCGTGGGCTCTGCAGCCTCTATTCCCGCTGCACGCGGGGGTGACAAGACAATGCCTCACTCAGGGGGGGCCACGTGTTGCTCACTTTCTACAATTAGCGCTCCTCCCTGCACACTGCACTATGGAAACCCACACAGAGCTCACGCATTTGCAATCCAAATATGCAGGAAGAGACAACATCCGGGGGAGTAGCCTTTGACCAATGGGGCTGCTGATACGGTGGACACCCCCACGACACCTCCATCTGTCCTATGAGACTGAGCTCACATTGTCCCTTGACAGCACTGGCCAACTTGATCCATCCATGTGCTGGCTCTCCCTCCTCCCTGATTCACTCTGCGTCCCTCCCTCCCAGAAAGTACTCTCACTGAAGCCTTGTCTCAGGCCCTGCTTTCTGGGGAACCCAGGCTAGGACAGAGCCCTCCCCCCACTGGCTGTCCGTTCCAGAGTGGCCCTCCCAGCCCCCAGTCCCCAAGTCCCCCCAACTCTTTTTGCAGCCTCTTCTCTGTCTCTCTGATCATACTCACTCTCCACGGGCATTCCACCCCCAGCACCTGAAACCGGGCTGAGTGCATACTTGGTGGCAGTAAATGTTTGTCGATTGACAGGAAAGGCCCTGACCAAGCCTGCCTGCTCTTCTCAGCGCGGCAGCCCGGGAAATCCAGACTCCCCGTTTGTCCGCTGGGAGCCGGGCACATTTAATAAGGAACATCTGGTAGCTAATGGGCCTTTATTCTGGAGAAAAAAGATGCCGCTCTTCTTAAAAATAAGACATTACCTTTTGGATCCACCCACACAGGCACCTTGGCCTTGAAGGTGATAAAGGCCAACAACAAAGATGTAAGTATTGAAATCCACCAGTCAGAGCGTTTCTGGGTGCAGACAATTCTCCCGGAGCCCGGACTCCCTGGCGCTTCCAATCCGCTGGACTAGTGGGAAGTAGCGCCAGGCCCCAGGGGGCAGCCTGGGGGAGTTGACGACATGGAGTTTCTTTCACAAAGTGGCAAAGGTAAGCTTCTCGTCCCGCAGGTGCTGAGCTTCTGTGATCTCATCCGCTGGCCTGGCAGCTTGCTCCTCGGGGCGGGGGTGGGGAACAAAAAAGATGCCACACACAGGGGCGCCTGTCACATGCTCTGTCGTCATCACCGTCTTCATGGTTCTCCACGCTATGACCCTGAACCTTCACTGTCACACCTAAGAGGCAGGCCCTGGTCCCCTTAGACCACATCTGTCCCCAAAAGAGTAAATCAAGAGCAGTGGTTCTCTACTGAGGGTAATGCCACCCCCCAGGCACATGTGGCAATGTCTAGAGGCATTTCTGGTGGCCACAGCTAGAGGGAGGTTCTATGGGCATCTGACGAGGACAGACCAGGGATGCTTCATTCTCCGATGCACAGGACAGTTCCCCACAATAAGGAACTAATCTGTCCCAAATGCTAATGAAGCCACAGGAGAGAAGCCTGAGTTAGAGGATGTGGAGTGTGTACGGAATGTGTCCTCAGCCCCCTGCTGCACAGGGCAGTGTGGCAGCAGGACCCCAGCCGTCCTGGGTTTGAGGTCTGGTCCCCCTTAGAGAGGCTGTGCATCCCAGGACAAGGGACGCTCCGCCTCTGAGCCTCAGCTGTCTCGACCACAAAATGCAGAGGACAACATTGACCTCTTTAGATTTCCAGACGACTAAAGGAGGTCATATACAAAAAGGGTTTAACTCTATTCTTCACAGGGCGCCTGGGTGGCCCAGTCAGTTAAGCGTCCGACTTCGGCTCAGGTCATGATCTTGCAGTTCATGGGTTCGAGCCCCGCGCCAGGCTCTGTGCTCACAGCTAAGATCCTGGAACTTGCTTTGGATTCTGTGTCTCTCTGTCTTGCTGCTCCTCCATCCCCCCAAAAATAAACATTAAATTTTTTTTTAAACAAATCAACTCTCTTCTTCACAAAGAGCTCAAGGAATGGGGAGCCATACTGGGTTGGATAGAACACCAGAACTCACATCCAACAGGAATCAGCCTGTGACTTTATTTGGAAATAGGGTCTTTGCAGATTAGTTAAGCTGAGGGCACACTGAATCCAATGGCTGGTGTCTTTTTAAGACAGGAGAGGGACACAGACCCAAAGAGACACACAGAGGGAGAAAGCCATGCACAGAAGGGCAGAGATCAGAGTGCTATAGCTATGAGCCCAGGAACGCTGAGAATTACTGGCAACCCCAAGGAGAGAGGCGTGAAAGAACTCCCTGGGGGCTTCAGAAGGAACCAATCCTGGGGCTCCGGGCTGGCTCCGATGGAGGAACACGCGACTCATGATCTTAGGGTCGTGAGTTTGAGCCTCACGTTGGATGCAGAGATGACTTAAAAATAAAACTTAAAAAAAAAAAAGAGAAAGGAACTAATCTTGACAACATCTTGATTTCAGACCTCTGGTCTCCAAACACTGTGACAGGACAAATTTCTGTTATTTGAAGCCCCCCCGGTTCATGGTACTATCTCAGAGCAGCCGTGGCAAGCCAGTGCAGAGTGGCGCTCCACCGTGGCTGTGCCCATCATCACAGCCATCTGTCTCTGGCACCCTGAGAACCACGAGGTCTCTGCGACCCTGCCAGTGGCTGCACGCACCTGCCCTTCAGCTGTGCACAGCCCCAGGGTGAGTCCCGGGCGACACGGTGAGTGTAAGTGACGTGGTGCGTCTGAAGACGGGCAAACGAATGTGGAAGAACACAGCCCGTAGGGTGGCCACAGCACACAGAAGCCTCTACTGCGCGTGTGTGGAGGGCACAGCAGGTGTGACCCCCAAACGGCATCCCTGGGTGGAGTCCGCAACATGGAGCGAACCTAGGACACCCCGGTGCGTCCATAGCGAGCCGGGGAGAGCCACGGCGCAGGGAGGGTGCCTGCCCGCAGAGATGGCTCCAAGGACTCCGAGTTAGCTGTGGCACATGGAAAGTAGAGAAGGAGGAAAATCCATTTGGGGCCAAGAGCTCTGTCTGAACTTTGTCCTTTTCTCAAGCAAAAGAAAATATTATTTCACCCTCTAAAGAACCACACATAATAACAGGCGAAATGTCAAGACCAATGTTGATATAAACCCCCAAGGAAAACAAACATCTCCGTACCTTCTCCGCGGCCTCCCCACCTCACCCTGCTCAGCTAGTTTAAACAGATCTAGCAGTGGGCAGAGGGGAGGTGGGGAGGGGGAGCGGGCAACGTCGGCCTGGCTGGGGAAACCCGGAGGAAAGCTGAACCTCGCCAGGACCAGGAGCTGTCTGGGCGAGCCTGGCCTGGAAGGGCACACACACCAGACCAGCTGTGAAGAGCCTGGCCAGCTTTCAAATCCCAGCATCCGTCACTGCCTGTGTGACCTTGGGCAAACAGCCTGACCTCTCTGAACCTGAGTTTCCTCATTGGCAAATGGGGAGGACATTATGGGATCATTCAGGAAGGGCCCAGAGCATAGTGGCTGGCCCAAGCGGTAAACAAAAGCAGCCGCCATTACTGATGATTACTGAGACTCTGTCAGGCCAGGTCTCCCAAGGGAGGCTGGGGGCTCCAAGGCTGCATGACTATGTGACAGAACGTCTGCGCACCCACTGGGTGTCAGCATCGGTCTAGCTACCTTACTAGAATTCATGCGGTCCAGTGGCGATTACCATCCTCCAGCTACAAGTGGAGAAACAGGTTTGGAAAAGGGAAGGGACTTGCCCAAGGTCATAAAGCTGGGAAGAGAGACTGTCTGGCTCCAAGAGGGATGGATGACTCCTGAACTCATCCAGGAAGCTGGAGCCCCAGTTCTAGTCCAAGGCTCTATGGGACTCTCCACACCCTGGGATGGGAAGGGGGGTGTTAGATCACACCTCCCAAGAGACCCCTGAGTTTGGTTCTGGCGTGTAGCCCCTGGTTTTGGGCCCTCCCGGCTCCACCCAGGTGGTCCTCCAAACTTCTGCTCCACTTTTCTTTTCTTTGAAGGCAACCCAACAAATATTGTCGAGCTCCTCCTCCAAGCCAGACCCTGGGCTGAGCACTGGAGATCCAGAGTTAAATCCTCCCTGAATCGAGGCCTCAAGTAACTCCCAATGCTAGTGGAAGCATGAGGCTGGGGGAGATGAACAGATGCAACGAGACGATTAGGATATAATAAATACTCACTTTCACTGGTGCCTGTGGGGGTTCCTGCAGAATTGAGAGAGGAGGTACCTGCGTCATCCAGGGGGATCAGAGGGAAGAGGCGCTTGACCAAAGACTTGGATGTGAATAGAATCTGCCTGGAAGACCAGAGAGGAAGGGCGCTTAAGACAGAAGGAGCAGCCCTACAAGGGTATGGAGATTGGAAAGCCTCAAGTGATGGAGGTCTACACATAGTTCATGTGGCTATCGAGTGTGGGAGACTGGCAAGAGAGGGTAGTGAACTGATCCAAGATTCCTCAATGAGAAACTGAGATGGAGAAGCGCCTAGGGGCCACATCCTGATGGGTTTTATTGAAGTGAGTTTTACTGTGAGAGCAACAGGAAGCCACTGAAGGGACATAACCAGATCACATCTGCATGTAGGAAGGATCACTCTGTGTGCAGTGGGGAGAAGAGGGGAAGGCTGGAGATGGGCAAGACAATATGGTGGCCTGAACTAGGGCAGTGGTGGGGCGATGCTGAGGACAAGGGGCCACCCAGGACGTGCATAAGGTAGAAGGTGTGGGGCCCAGTGTGGAGCCAGAGGTGTAGAGAATGAAGGAGAAGAGGAAGAAGTCTCTAAGATGCTCCAATTTCACCTCCTGGTGAGGGGGCAGCCCGAGAGGAGGGCTCACGAGGTGCTCAATGGGGATGCACTCAGTCCATGGGGCAAATGTCCTCACCAGGACACCAGCAGGCAGTTGGCTATGCCTTTCTGGAGAGAAGCCAGAGCTGGGGTGGAGGCTTGGACATCCCCCCAAGGTCACAGTGGCTGACATTTCCCAGGGAGGATGGAGCAGTGCAGGGAATGTTGTAGGCCTGCTTTGGAACAGTAGGACATGCCAATATTTAGGAGTTGGAGCAAAGGAAGAGATGCCAAGAAACAGATACAGAAGGAGCAGCCAGAAGGTGGTGACTCAGAGAAGAGACATGCTAAGGATGTGAGGTGAAGACCTGCGAAATGAACTAGACAACATGGAGGCCACAAGTCACTGCAGGCGAGGCGTGGGGACAAGTGTCAGAGCGCCAAGAGCTGAGAGGTGGGTGCGTGTGACGAGGTGGGCAAGGACGGGGGCCATACCCTGGTATATTTTTTAATGTTTACTTATTTTGAGAAAGCAAGAGAGGTAGAAGCAAGCAGGGGACCCCAGAGAGGGCGGGGAGGGCAGACAGAGAATCCCAAGCAGGCCCCGCACCATCAGCGCAGAGCCTGACACTGGGCTCAAACCCACGAACTGTGAGATCGTGACCTGAGCCAAGACCAAGAGTCAGACGCTTACCCGACTGAGCCACCCAGGAGCCCCCCCCCCCTTTTTTTAATGAATACACTGGTCTTTTATTTTTTTATTTTTTTAAATATTTTTTTTTATTTATTTCTAGGAGAGAGAGAGAGAGAGACAACATGAGCAGGGGAGGGTCAGAGAGAGAGGGAGATACAGACTCTGAAATAGGCTCCAGGCTCTGAGCAGGCAGTCAGCACAGAGCCCGACGTGGGGCTCGAACCCACGAACCGCGAGATCACGACCTAAGCGAAAGTCGGACGCTTAACCGACTAAGCCACCCAGGCGCCCCATACGCTGGTCTTTTAAAAGCTTGGCAGGAAATGGAAAGAGAGACAGAAGATGGTAGCTAGCAGGAGGCTCAAGGTCAACGAGGATTTTTATTTCAAAACAGGACACCTGAAGAACTGCTATCGATTCAGAAGTTCAAATCACAGGAGCTGGTGGGTTCCCGGAGGCAAGGAGGTCCCTTGCAGAGAACGCCAGGTCTGGCGCCCATGGCCCGTGGGGGTGCTGGGGCCTCTGCATGGAGACAGGCACAGAAGTGACAAGAGGGGAGGGTCAACCCAGACAGGGCAGAGGGAGAAGCAGTGGCAAGAGACGGAGGGGTGGATGTCAGCACCAGGCTGTGGGGCTCTTCAAGGGCAGGCCGAGGAGTCCCGCGGTGCATGCAGCGGAGAGGAGAGGTGGGGCGGCGGAGGCTCTGGGTTCAGACTGACCTGGGTTTGCATCCCAGCCCCACCACTCACCAGCTGTGTGACCCTACAGTCCCCCCACGTGGCCGTTCCCTCATCCCCGAGACCAGGATAGCAACGGTCCCTACCCCGCGGGAACAAATGCACGAAAGGCATTCGGCACAGGACCTGGGCGAGCAGAGGACCGCGATAAATGTTAGAGAATAAGAATAATAAATAATGAGGAGCCATCGAAGGGTTTTAAAGCCGGGAAGTGACAAGGTCAAATCTGTATTTTAGAAAGACCCCGCTGGAGGAGGAGGTAGCCTTGGGGAGAAACTAAAAGGTCATGCACTTCTGGAGGTATTTCTCTGAAGTCTGTGGGAAGTTTGTAGTGTCAGGTTAAAGATTTTATTGGTTCCATGTTTGGTTTTTGATTCGGCCGTTTCCTCGGGTCCTTGCGCGTCAGACGCCGGCCTTAGTGGCGGGCTCGTAACTGGCCTGGCGGACTGGGCCTATTTGTGGCTTCAGGATGTATTTCAGAAAGGAAATAAACTAACAGGAAAAGTAAATACAGAAAAATAAATAAGTAACATGGAGGGAGGATTTGGGGGACGGCCTGGACCCGGGCTGGCAGGGACACGGGTGGTCTGGCGGTGGCCAGTGGCCCCATGAGGAGGATGAAGCGGGGGGAGGGGTGATGCCCATCCAGGGAGGGGCTGGGGGCAAGTCCATGTGAAATCCAGTCTGTTCCTCGGGGAAGACGAGAGTCAGCCCTCCTCTTCCATCCCTTAAGGCCTGGGCAGAACAAAGCTTCCGTGTGGGAGAGGCACAAACAGGTCTTACAGAAGAGTCGTGGGGCCCACGGTGAGCCCAAGGGTTTAGAACCGGGTGAGATGGGAGAGTATCCATAATAATAACATTAAGAATGGTTATTAGGGAGTCTTCACTCTTGAACAATATGCACTGTCCTCTGATGAGACAGACATTGTTATTAACCCCATTACGTAGAGGGGAACACTGAGGCTCACAGAGTGTGGCTTGCCCCAGGCCTCAGCTTGGATGGGAGTCCCTCAGATGAGACACCCCCCACTCTTACCCACCCTGTTTCCCAGACCCTGGCCTGTGTGGACCCCTAGGCAGTACTTCCTCCAGGAAGCCGCAGGGAGATGGAGAGCCTCTGCCTGTAACACAGGCACAAGGCAGAAAGAGCCCAGGGGAGCAGTGGCCTCCCTTTCTAGTTCTCTGCTAACCTTCTGTGTGACCTTGGCCAAGCGGCTTCCCTCTCTGTACCTTGGCTGCCTCCTCCTGGGTCACGTGTGGGTCAGGGTCTAACCCCTGGGGCTGCCTTGTGGATTTCAATGGCCCCTGCCCCCGGGGCCAAGCACATAGTAGGCACTCCACAGAGGCCCAAGCCCTCGACCAGGGCTTCCCTGGCAGGGCCGATTATCTCCATGGATTCCACGCTGTGAAAATAAACATGAACTCAAGTGGCCCCAGTCTCCGTGGCAGCCAAGGGGAAGCTAGGTCCCCAGCCTGTGTCTGTTCTGGGCAAGAACAAAAGTTTCCCTGTGAAGTTGCCCCCACCCCCGCTTCCCTTCTGGAGCCAGCTGGGAATGGGGGAGGGGGGTGGGGAGGAGGGGACCGGGCCTGCAGCCCCAGGAGCCCAGCTGCCTGTCAAAACCCAGTCTCCCTCCCACCCAACCCCATCCCAACACCACCCAGGGCTGAGGCAGGTGAAGGGCCTCCGAACTCGGGAGCCCCGGAACAGGACGCCGGGTCTGGTCGTAGGATTTAAGGGAGAGAGGATTCCCCCCGCTGGCCCTGGGGCGAGTGTGCAGGCACTGGAATCCAGGCACACGGATGGGAGAAGCTGCCATTCCCCAGCTTCCAGAGCACTGAGCACTCACCCACTGAGCACCCCTTCACCCCCCAGCCTCCCAGTTCAGAGCCTCTCAGACCCTGGGTTTCAGGAACTGATGAGAAAGGGCTGGCCCTGGAAGACACGGCAGACTCAGCGCCAAACTTGGCATCAGGGAGAAATGGCACAACTTCTGGCTCCATCATAACCTGCCACGAGACCCCGGGCAGGTAAGGTCTGCCTTGAACCCCTGGCTCCGCGTGTGCATCAAGAATGGACCACCCGCCTGGAGCTGAGGGGTAGCCACATCCAAGTTGAGCAACACGCTTCTGTTCAGCAGCTATTTGTGCCCACTGAGGCCCAGGCGGCACCCTGGGGTGGAGGTGAGGCACGCCCGTGGTCGGTTCAAACACGTGACAACCTGGGGAGAACAAGAGAGCTGAGCCATGGGAGCACAGGGTCCGGGAGGGGCGGTGATGCCTGAGGGCCCCTGAGAGAGAAAAAGAGCCAGACTCAGTCCAGGGCTTGAGAAGCAGAGGCGAGCGAGGGCAGGATGGGGCTGCTCTGGATGGCAGGGTGGCGGTCTTCACAGGGGTGTGGACACAGCTCTCCTGCCAGTGTGCAATGTGACTGCTCCCTGAGGTGGACAGGGGCCATGTGGGAGACAGCCCCGCTTAACTAGACTCTAGCCGTTCAAGTGCCCCAGCAACCCCGCTGTGCGTCCCCTAATGAAGCAAAAGCCAGAGGAGCGACCTCTCGTCACCACCCCGCCCCCCAGAATCATCAGAGCACAGGCCCTCTGTGTGGACAGTGGGCCATGGTGGAGTTCTGACCTGGCCAGGGGCCATGGTGGTGAACTTTTCAGTAGGACAGCGGCACAGGAGGTGACAGAGTGTGCAGGCGTCGTCAAATGATCACCAGGATTTATGTGAATTATAGCTTGATAATGCTGTTTGAAAAACTTAATTTGTCCTTTTTTTAAGTTTATTTATTTTTGAGAGGGAGAGACAGAGAGAGTGAGCAGGGAGGTAGAGAGACAGGGAGAGAGAGAATGTCAAGCAGGCTCTGCACTGTCAGCATGGAGCCCGATGTGGGGCTCGAACTCACAGACTGTGACCTGAGCCAAAACCAATGGTCAGATGCGTAACTGACTGAGCCACCCAGTGAGCGCCCCTCAAAAACTTAATTTGTGATTATTCATTGCTAGTTTGTAGAAATACAGCTGATTTTCATCGTTTCATCTTGTATCTTGAAAACTTACAAAACTCACCTATTAGTTTTAGCAGCTTTTTGGTAGATTACGTTGGATTTTCTGCTTCAATGATCATGTCATGTGCAAATGCAATTCTACTTTTCCCTTTTGAAATAAAATGACAACCAAGACTTACCTGTGGGTGCATGTTACACACCTCTTGGGGTCTCCCTGAAGTACCTACAAAAATGGGGCTCTGCAAGGTGCCAGCACTCCTGAGTAAAGAGGCTGGTGCTCAGAGCTAGAAGGATCCAGCTTATTGTCATCATAGGCTGATGAAGTCAGTTATGGAGATCACAGTCCCTCCCCTTGGGGGGGGAGGGATTATGACAATTCATGACATCAGAACTGTTAAGTGTCTGATACAGAGCAGAATTTGGAGCCCACAGAACAGTGCTCCCTGTTGTCTGGGAGGGGCCCCTGGGTGGCTCAGTCGGTTAAGCTCAGGTCATGATCTCGTGGTTCTTGAGTTTGAGCCCGACGTCAGGCTCTGAGCCCGCTCCTTCTCTATACCCCTCCCCTGCTCATGCTCTATCTCTCTCAAAAATAAATAAACATTTAAAAAAATTTTTAAGATGTTTGATAATGGATTGTTATGGCCTAAATGTGCTCCCCCATATTCATATGTTGAAGGCTAACCTTCAATGTGATGGTATGGGGGGGGGGGCTATGAGTGGTGATTAGGCCATGAGGGAGAGCTCTCCTGTATGGATTAGTGTCCTTATAAAAGAGTCCCTAGAGAGCCTTCTACCCCTCCCACCTTGCGAGGACACAGGTGTTTACGAACCAGGAAGCCAGTCCTCACCAGACACTGAATCTGCTGGTGTCTTAATCTTGAACTTTTCAGCCTCCAGAACTATTAAGAGGTACATCTCTATTGTTTATAAGCCCCTCGGGCTCTGGCATTCTGTTGTAGCAGCCTAAAAAGACTAAGTAAGATATGTGTTTTATTCAAAACAAGCATTTCAATAAAATCCACAAACATTAAGTTTCTCAATCTGGAAAACTGACTCAGCAAGCCTAGTCTTAGACACCCATCATCACAAACTTATGAAATGCACAGAGATACAGATCGATCGATTGACAGATAATGGAGAATGCCATCACAACACCATTTACACAAAAATAACTTCGAGATAATCTGAGTACTCAGCAAAACCATAAAATGCTATGCAGCCACTACAAATGACAGCACTGTGCAGATATATCTTCATGATCCGTTTGCTGCGTATCCAAGTGAAATAAGGTACAATTCAGTATTAAAGAATAATCTCATTTTGTATTTTATAAATACATACATATAGGAAAATGTCTAGAAGAAAAGTATTTCAAATATTTACCTGATTATTCCTAAGGGGGGAAATAAAGAATCCTGGGCACATTTCCCTCGATTTTCCTTTTTGTCTTGTCTGCATTTTCTTGCTTTTCAACAGTGAAAATTATAACAGCAATATAAACAACTACCATTTATTAAGCACATACTTTGTGCCAAGCACCATATGGAGGGCTTTCAATACATTTCCTTGCCTAATTTTCACGACAATTGTTATCCTGGATGACGGATGGCAATGCCTTGTAGGCCGAATTCTTCCCACCAAAAGGGACTGAATACCCAACTCCAGCTGATTCAAGCAAAGACAGAGGATTCATTACCTTGTGTCAGGGAAAATCATGTCTGGCATCACGAAGGGCTGAAAAGTTGTCCACCACAACTGGGTTCTCTTGGCTCTACTCCTCCTGAGCACATTATCATTGGGGAGCAAAAAACCTTTGTACCAGGAACCTGGCCACCCTCACAACCGCTAGGCTATGGGAAGGAAGTGGTTCGCAGAAGCCCTAAGGTGCACCCCAATGGACTGGCTTGGGTCACATGACCACCCAGCAACCAATCTCTGCTCAGGTGATGGATGCACTGATTGGCTTAAGCCCAGGTCACATGACAGACACACAGAGTCCGGGAGTGAAATCACAGTTCAGAGTGGGCAAGAACTGATTCCCCTAAAGCAAAAGCAGGGTAATGGATGCTGTCTGGAGGTAAAAAACAAAACAACAGCAGCCGCCCACCTCAATTATCATCTCCAACCTACTGATGAGGAAACTAGAGTTCATACATGGGAAAAGGTTTGTTTAGAGTTTAGGATAGTAAGTTTGTTTAGGAGAGTAAGTAAGGAGGGGTGGGGAGGATTTGAAACCTCACTGTCTAACTTGAAAGACCCTAAACTTATTTAGTAGGTGTTATTGCCTTCCGTGATTGGTTGTCTATTCTTTTGAGTAATTCAGAAACAACATCAAACCATAGTCTCCCGTCAGTGGTTTTAGAGTACCCGGCTGGAAGCAGGTGCAGGTGGGGGTCACAGCATGCCTGAAATGCTTGCACCAAGGCTTCCTTCCAAGATGGTGACCATCCAGCTGCTGCATGCCTTTCCATCAAGACAAGTTGCCAAGAGCAGCCCTGACACCAGCGAATGGCAAGTGCCAACTCAGAAAAAAAGGGAAGATGTTCCAAACACACAAGTTATAATAACAATATCTGATATTTATTGGTGACTTGTCATGTGACCGGCATTGTGCTCTTGGTTCTTCATGACCGCCTGTGGAGGTGGGAACAGTTGCTGTCCTGTGTTACAGATGAGGGAACTGAAGCGCAGAGAGGGGAAGTTCCTTGTCCAGGTCACCCAGCCTCTCAGGTGATGCCAGGCTTAGGCTGAGTAGACTCCAGAGCCAACCCTTAATCACATGTTCTGATGCCCATCATGGTTCCTCTGTAGCCAAGAGAGAATTTTGGTGGTAGCTGCAGAGATCAGAACTGTAAAATGCAAATGCTAATTTACCTCTGAGCACTAAAGGAGCCAGGGGAGGCTAATGCCTGCGGTTGACATCCTGGTGGTGACTCCATGGGCATTTGCCAGGGAAGGGTTGGGCGGGTGGGGCTGAGGCACAGCATATGGTCTAGAAACCTGCTAAACATTGCTTTTGCTGTGACCTCAGCCTTAATCTTGAGTTTATAATTGTTTTGTACGGTAAAGGAAGTCATCACCAGCGAAAATAAATCCAACCTCTAAGTAGACAACTTAGTTTAAAAGAATGTTCAATTAGGAGAAGGTTCATGACAGGGCACCTGGGTGGCTCAGTCAGTTAACCTTCCGACTTCTGCTCAGGTCATGATCTTGCAGTTTGTGAGTTTGAGCCCCGCATCGGGCTCTGTGCTGACAGCTCAGAGCCTGGAGGCTGCTTTGGATTCTGTGTCTCCTCTCTCTGCCCTTCCCCTGCTCACACTCTGTCTCTCCCTCTCTCTCAAAAATGAACATTGAAAAAAAGGAGAAGTTTCGTGATACATTGTTAGTGAGGTTTTTAAATGCAAATGCAAACTACAGATACATAGAGATATATGTATACATCTCTCCAGATGTATATATGTATACGTATATACATATCCATGGGATATATATATAAAGATCTAAATGCTTTTCTTTGAAAAAAGATAGCCATACATAAAAAAGACAATGGAATAAAAAGGCTAACTCTTGGCTCTAGTATTATGGGTTATTTTCATTTTCCCATTTGTGTTCTTAATATGTTCCAAATTTTCTATAATGAAGTAGGTTGTATCCATAATTTAGAAATTATTGAATTTTTTACAAAGGTTTCTGAGTATAAGAGTCATTAGATTTCCATAACAACCTCAAGCTTTGTTTTTCTTTTAACTTTCTTTCGTCACTTATGTACTCATTCAGCAAACATCCAGGGGTTTCTGCTGTACCGGGCTTGTGCTCAGAGTGGACCAGACGCAGATTCTCTTGAGGAGCTCCCAGGGCAATAGGTGGACCTACAGATGGACAGACAGGCAGTTCTATACCATAATTGTGGTTCATCTCGGCACCCCAGTCCCTGGGATGGGATCCAAAACAGAGTTAGGTACTCCAGAAATACTTGTGAACAAACGGGTGGAACCCAGGGAGACACGAATTCAAATTCAGCTCAGAGTTCCTGTTTCCACTTTTGCAAAACGGAGGGATAATACCTACCTTATGGGGTTGTCTGCAGGCTCGATTCACATGTGGAAAGTCTTCTATATGATGCCTAGAAGTAGTACTAGGCTCTCAACAGAGAACAGAAATAGTTTATTTCAAATTGGATAGATTATGACAGTGTGTAGGCTGGGGTCAGGCCTTCCTCTGCAAGTATCTGGAGCTTGACTAGAAAGAAATTTGGTTTGAAATTTGGAGGAGAGTGTATACTCTACTACACTTCTACTTATCTAAGAAGAGAAGAGGCATTAAAATTTAAAATGCAAGAAAAAACCAAGAAGCTGAAGCAACAAAAGTTACCTAAAGGTAGAGGAAAGAAACAGGGTAGAGAGGCAGAGATAGACGTGAGGCTTCTCATAATAGTCTCTGTTTTGTAGACCTGACTTAGAAACCAGGCTAATATTTCACATGATCATAAAACAATGGCGGGGGCGCCTGTGTGGCTCAGTCGGTTAAGCGTCCAACTCTTGATTTTGGCTCTGGTCATGATCTCGCAGTTCTTGAGTTCAAATCCCACTTCAAGCTCCATGTTGACAGTGTAGAGCCTGCTTGAGATTCTCTCTCTCTCTCTCTCTCTCTCTCTCTCTCCCCCCTCCAGTGCTCACATTCTCATGTGCTGTCTTAATGTTGACTGTTTCAAAAAGAAATCCCAAATATCAAAAACAAAACAAACAAAAAGCTAACTTATGGTAAGTTGTGATAACCACATGCAGGGGAATTACTCCATGACTAAAGCACAGTAATTTTGACTGTCTACCCCTAATTAGATACTCCCTAAAGGCAAAGCAAAGACAAATAAACTGCAAAAGAAAAAATATCAATAATTATATTGTTGGTGGTATTGGTGTTTTTATCTGAGAATGTTACACAGAAGCGGAGCCCAGTGAGTAAGTATATCCTTCACTGGAAACTGGACAAGAGGACACACGGGCTAGGAGAAAGGATATACAGATATAAAATGGATGAGGCTGAAAAGAAACACTGTAGTTCTGAATTTAAATTAGAAGTATCGATATGGGGGCACCCGGGTGGCTCAGTTGGTTAAGCATCTGACTTCGGCTCAGGTCACGATCTCATAATTCATGAGTTTGAGCCCCATATTGGGCTCTCTGACAGAGCCCACTTCAGATCCTCCATTCCACCTCGCTCTCTGCCCCTCCCCCACTTGCGCTCGCACACTCTCTCTCTCTCTCAAATAAATAAACCTTTAAAAAAGAAATATCAAAACGAATGCATGACATTTTTAATAAAGCCATATATTTTCGAGCAGTTTTAGGTTTACAGAAAGTACAGAGAGTTCCCATACTCCTCTTTATCTCCCTCTCTTCCCCAGTTTCCCCTTTTAATAACATCTTGTTTTAGTGAGGTACGTTTGTTACAATTGATGAGCCAATAGTGATATATTATTAGTAACTAAAGTCTACAGTTTACATCAGGTTTCACTCTTTGTGTTGTACCTCCTGTGGATCTGGACAAATGTGTAACAACCCTGTGGTGTGGTACAGAATAGTTTCATTGCCCTAAAAATCTTCTGTGCTCTGTGCTTTCTCCTTCCCCATCCCCCACTCCTGACAGCCACTGATCTTTTTGCCATCTTCATAGTTTTGCCTTTTCCAGAATGTCCTATAGCTGGAGTCATATAGTACATGGCCTTTTCAGATTGGCTTCTTTCACCTAGCAATGTGCATTTAAGGCTTCTCTGTGTCTTTTCATGGCTTGACAGCTCATTTCTTTTCAGCACTGAGTAACATTCCACTGTATGGATGTATCACAGTTTATCTGTCCACCTACTGAAGGGCATCTTGTTTGCGTTCATGGTTTTGACAATTATGATTCACAATATATTCTATGTTTTTAAAAAAATGCATTTCCTATCTGTGTCCACTAAAAATGCCCAGAAACAATGACCAATCCAATAGCAATGAGCCTCACTTAAACCTCAACTGTGGCCTCTAAATGCCACTCCCCATTCAAAGGAGCTAAGGTTCCTTAGAGAAATAGCTAGTCCAGGCAGGAAATATACAAGATGAGTCTGGGGCATCTTGCTGTTCCAAAAAGCAAGGAAGTTATCAAAGTCTTCTGGGTCCAGACACCTAGGTGGCTCAGTCAGTTAAGCACCTGACTCTTGAACTCGGCTCAAGTCTTGATCTCAGGATCATGGGTTCGAGCCCTGAGTTGGGCTCCATGCTGGAGATGGAACCTCCTTAAAAAAGAAAAAAAGAAGGAAAGAAGGTCTTCTGGGGTCAAAAGTCCTCAGGGCCAACCCAAGAGGCTCTCCCTGGCCACATGAGATCATTCAGCCATCAATAAGACGAATAATTGCAAAGGATGGAAAAAGAGCAAATAACATTGAATCCCTTTGTCCATAATGATACTTTTAAAAGCTTAATAAGAAAATAACTCCAAGGATGTTGTAAAACAAAATCATTACTTGAAAATGATTACAAAAAAAAAAGAAAAGAAAATGATTACAGAATCAAGGCTTTGTACACCTCCACCATACATAATAAGTGCTATTCAGGGTGTCATGTGCCTTGGGATAATGAAAGAATTAGTGAGAAGTCCCCTTTTACAAGCATTCCAACGAATAAATGAAGAAGGAAGATAGAAAACCATCGTTTTGCCATCCCTAATGAAATAGTGACTCTAGGCAATGACTATCAACAGCTGCTAACATCATAAAAAGAGAGGAGTGCCTGGGTGGCTTAGTCGGTTAAGTATCCAACTTTGGCTCAGGGCATGATCCCGCAGTTCATGGGTTCGAGCCCCGGGTCGGGCTCTGTGCTAAACACTTGCTCAGAGCCTGGAGCCTGCTTCAGATTCTGTGTCTCCTTCTCTCTTTGCCCTTCCCCACTCACGATCTGTCTCACTCCGTCTCTCAAAAATAAATGAATGTAAAAAATATTTTAAAAACAAGGAAACAAACAAAAACAAAAAAAGAAATCACAGACTCTACAGGCCTCCTGACAGATGGACACAACATCTCCTGTGAAGTATTATGGTCAAAAATTGAACCTGGATCAGATCAAGCCTCTGGATCTAGTTACAGAGAATACAGAGGACGGAGGAGCACATTAGAGAATCGCACAGGAATAGAAGCAGCACAACCCACATGGGGGAAACCTACAGGACAACCAACCAGGTCCTTTCAACAAATAAATGGCAAGGGTGCAGGGGTGAGGAT